>NW_020649860.1:1414119-1722073 GCF_003573695.1 Papaver somniferum
TTATAAACCTGATCTATACTTTTACCTTTACCTTTGAGTATATGTCTGCATCAAACTTCTTGAGATCATCCTTGAACTTATCCATGATTGCGTGGCATAGTGCATCAAGGTTCCATCTAGCGAACCTTGGGTAGCTATTGCATACGCAAAAACGTAATGAGCTTTCCATGTTTTCGCTAAGTTTATCCTGTAGACGACGAAAAGACAAATCCGACGGAAAAAGAACTAGGTCAATAAGATACATAATGAAAGAGTTATAAGTAAAATAGTAAAGTGAAGTAAACTTCCCGAGTCCCTTGTGATCAGGTTGAGGGCCCTTGACCTAACCGAATTTTGGAGAAAATATTCGTCAGAATCTCCAAGTTTAAAGCGTCATCTGGTCCTTAAGGTCCTCGAGAGTGATAAGATCGGCTGGATGGTTGCTCCTTTGCTCTGTCACGTTGAGCTTTATCTTCTCTGGTGAAGTCGATTGCAGGCAAGATCCCGTCAGTGCTATTCTCAGCAGTTTTAATACTCCTTCTTTAGGAAGCGTGTACTCGATCTAGATTTGTTGGATCCATCCCTTCTGGTAACTCTAAAGGAGTTTTCAGATATGGTTGGATGTCAATCCGAGATTTTGCAAGATACTGTTGAGTCTCTGGGAGTTCTCATTGGTACTTATCCAACGTTTTCAAGGATTAGAAGTAGATTTTTATGAAAATAGGTTACTAGGGGGTTTTGTTATGCAAGAAGATATCCATGTGATCCGGGACGCACTAACCTATTGACTATGGTCAAACTCGAAAGAGAGAGAAAGTGCTGGTAGAGATAACTCTCTCGGCTAAGTGTGTAATGGATTTACAGAGGCTGAATCAACGGAACGTTTTTTTGTTTGGATTAGTAGAATCGTCTTCCTTCCTAAGAGACCATGATTGATATCTGTAACTGAGTGAAAAACCTCCCATTGTGGTCGCTAAAATGTAGTTACCTAAAATCTGAGAGAGGTTAGAAGTGAGAATTCTAGGGTTTCTGAAAGTGAGTTACGGGAGGTTGAGCACGAACACTCTTCGCCTAAACCACACACAGTGGCCGTTTAAAGGCTGCTTCAGTCACAGGGAAGAGATTTAGGGTTGGTCTTAGGGAGGGAAGCAGATGAAGAGAGAGATCAGAGAATTCTAGGGTTTGGAGAATAATTACTCTGAAAGGTTATGAGAAATATGATTGTATCTCGGAAAAATAGAGGACCTATTTATAGCTGAATTCTCTAATCTCAGGTCGGTGAAGATAAGGATTCCATTTCGTGCCGTGCGAAACAATTCTCCCGTCTTTTCAGGAATAAGGATAAACTAGGTTGAGTTTATCTCATTATTCCACCGCCTTTACTCTCTTCTGCGATGAGAAATAAGCCGGGTATTTCTCACACGCACCGTAAACCGCCAGACCAAAACCCTAATTTTTATCCCCACATTTGTGTGAAGCTGAGACAGCCTTTGTGATGATGTGTTGAGAGAGAAATATTCTCTTTATCCGAGCTGGCCAGGATAGAGAGATATTCTCTAATTTGTGAGAATGACTAGGATGAGTCACGTGAAAAGGCATGGAATTCCTCAGGAATCGTGTGCAGAGTGTGAGAGGAGCTGAGGATGATCTCCCTCTCTCGATGGTCGGTCACATATGTCATGTGAAGACCGTATTATTGTTTGTGGGCCCCTTTGTTGAGCATGCGGAGCTCAAGAGAGCTTATCCACATTTTTGGATAGACATGTATAGTTCAGGCTCAATTTACTAGTCGTGAGTGTGTTTGAGAGGCTGAGAAATAGGCTTGATCCCTAGATAAGGCGTGTTCCTATCATGTGAATCTCTCCAAGATTTTGAGGAGAGATTTAGATCTCTCCGATATTTTGCAGAGATTTGAATGTCTCCGAGATTTTGCAGACGGAGCAACATCTCTCCGTGATTTTGCAGAGAGATTTGAATCTCTCTGAGATTTTGCAGACGGATCAAAATCTCTCTGTGATTTCGCAGAGAGATTTGAATCTCTCCGTAATTTTGCAAAAAGATTTGAATCTCTTCGGGATTTTGCAGATGGAGCAAAATGTCTCCGTGATTTTGCAGAGAGATTTGAAATCTCTCCGAGATTTTGCAGAGAGATTTGAATCTCTCTGAGATTTTGCAGACGGATCAAAATCTCACCGAAGATTTTCCTAACAGATCTGAATCTCTCTATGGTCAGCTGGGACTCAACCTGGAGAGAGAGGAAAGGCTTTGTACGCCCAATTAATGCCTCTGCGAGACTTTGTCTCACTTGTATTTGACCAGCGTATCTTGCATAGATGTGCTAGGAAATTGTTTGCCCATATGATGGGCTAACAAGACCAGTGTATCCCGAAAGGATGTTCTAGGAGTCTGTCGAAAGGGCCCGGAGGCAGAATAACCAGCATATCTCGCGGGGATGTCCTAGGGGTTATTCGGAAACCTCAGTAAGTCAAGTCAGAGCCTAGAGTAGACACGACCAGTGTATCACGCGATGATGTACTAGGAATCTGTCATTGATCTCAAATAGGGTGAGTCGTGCTTACAGGAGATATGCAAATATCCGCTCTGGGTCATAAGTCCGCCAGGGACGTATTTACGCATCTACAGAGCCTACACGACCCGCAGCATCTCGTTGAGGATGTATACTAGGAATCATGGCATCACAATCAGCTGCGTCTTGCGAAGACATGCTGGATTGTGGTCGTTCTTGTTCATAAGTCTGTCGGGGACGTTTTACGCTCTACAAAACCTACGTGACCAACAATATCTCGTCGAGGATGTACGCTAGGAATCATGGCATCACAACCAGCAGTGTATCGCAGGGACGTATACTAGAAATCGTGGCTAAGGATGCCTTGAGGGCCAAGGGCTTAATTTCTCCCGTGAGAGTTGAATTTTGTCTTATCCAAATTTCACCATCTACAACTTGTTATACACACACAAATGAAATGTACCTTCATTTAGGTTTGAGTAACCTTACCTAAACGTGTACACTAGGTTGGATCACCAGTAGTTAACTGAAGTTAGCTATATGAACACTCTCATATCAACCTTATTCATCTTAACCACAACTAGTTCAAATGACTCAAATGAAACTAGTTATAGAGTTGTTCAATTGCTATATTCTCATAGAAGTATACAAGAACACAATTGAAGCAAAATCAGCTTGATTCACTCCAATAAAATCATGAACATTATACCCACGGTTTGCAAAGATTGCATTCCTTATTATATAAATATATTAGTTCATGAACAAACCGATTCTAGAATTTTAACTACTCAAGTATGCAAACGAGTACGCATACTTAAGTAGCCGGGCTGAGTTTGGGTTCGCCGGTATGCGAACGTGTACGCATACCTCCAAACACAACAGAAATTTCCGGACCCAAACCTTACGCCAGTTTGCGTACCGGTATGTGTACTTAGGTACCCGGACTTTCACAAACCAACAGGTTCGCATACGGGTATGTATATTATGGTTCCCGGACATGGATTACATATATGCAAGTACGCATACTATGCGTATATCCAATTGTTCTAAACTCTATTATAATCATTGAAACATTCTTAGAGGATGACAATAGCTGTTTTCACGAACTATTAGCATTAAAACAATTTTCAAGTTAGTGAAATAATCATTACGAAAAATTCCAAGTCTAAACCAAATGATTGTATCACACAAACCATGTAAGATGTGTAGATGGTGGATTTTCGACAAGGATAAATTCGTAAACTCATAATTATACGAAGCTCTGATTCACCAATTAGACGCGAGTATCGAGACACGGGTCTCTTATCAAATTCTCAACGGAGAGTACCTTCTCTCAGAGTACATGTGGATATGTAGTCTCACGACTGGACAACGGCATATCTCATGAATACTGAATACTTTCAGTGATTATTTCTATATAGCATCACGTGATGGACGGCTCCTAGACAGCTTGCTCTGCTAGTATAGAGTGATAACTTCTTCAGGAACAAACAACGAGTTTACCCTGACTATATAAAGGATATGACTTACCGACAAGCTCATATCGGGATAATTAATGCTCCTAGACAGCTTGCTCTGCTAGTATAGAGCCACAAAGTTAATTATTCCTAATTACAATTGCTCTTATTCTATGGTCGAATCCACGACTGGTCCCATGGAATGGCAATAATAATTGTTCTGATTCTATGATCGAATCCACGACTTGATCTCATAAAATAGCAATAACTATATTATCTCATTACTCTGATTTCATGATCGAATACACATCTGGTCTCATAAATGGTAATAGATAAACCTTAATTACTCCGATTCTATGGTCGAATCTACGATCCCATGGAATGGTAATGCTCACTTTATTATTCTGAATTCGTAGTCGAATCCTCAGCTGATCCTATGAATTAATAATAAACATCTTATTACTCAGTTTTATGAATTATTCTCCACTGAATTCCACAATTAGTAATAAATAATCAACAACCGGGCGTCTGAGCTACCTCTAAGTAAGACCTGATTCAAATGGTGAAAGTGTATTCAACGATGATACACTAACAGTCACCGCACGAACGAGTATTTCAAAAATACAACGAAACGATGAACCTATGCAAAATAGAGAAGAAAATAATAAATAATTAAAAATATTGACCAGGGTGCTGGGAACACGGACACACGACCGACCGACCGTGTCGTGGTCAATCCCACGCCAGTTTTATATTCTTAATGCATTTTTATTATTTTCCATGATTTGATGAAAATTCTCTCATTTTATCAAATCTCCTTCGTCTTGAGGAAACTCCTCGGTTTCATGGTACTTCCATAAATCCATAAAAAATAATATAAAATTAAGGAAAGGAGTGTGGGGCGTGACCATTGGCCAACCGGCCATGCCTTGGTCCCAACCGGCGCCACACCCACAGTTATTATTATTATTTCTCTAATTTCATGAAAAAACTGTATTTTTGCACAAATCATCAAATAATAATAAAACAAAATAAATTATGAAAACTTGTGGGACCGGGACTTGGCCGGCCGGCCATGCCCTAGCCGGCCCCACACGCCCCTTTGTTTTATTATTTTATAATTAGTTTCCTTGAATTCATCAAATTCCTTGATTTCATGGTATTTCTCTAAAATTAGGAAAAATTCCCTCAAATCATCAAAATACCTAAAAACATTATAAAATTAGGGAAACTCGTGGGACCGGGCCCTAACCGGCCGGCCATGCCTTCCACGGTCCCGCACGCCCTTGTTTTATTATTTTAATATTTTTTGCTTCCTTGAACTCATGAAAACTCCTTCAATTCATGGAAACTCCCAAAATTCATCAAATTTCTCAAAATTCATGAATTTTTCATAAAATCATCAAAATATTATAAAATTAAGGAAAAGGCACCACGGGACCGTGGTCACGACCGGACGACCATGCCTTGACCACGACGGTCCCACGCCTCCTCATTCCTTATTTTATAATTATTTTTCATCATCTCATGGTGTTTTCCTCAGTTTCGTCGAAACCCTAATTTTGGCATATTTTCTCGAATGGATGCTCAATTGCACGCCAGAAAATATCAAAATTATCAGGACTGAGACGCGGACGCCTTGGGGACACGAGCATGCTATCTTAACCGACCAAGATTGGCTCTTTGGCTTACAGAAGCCGGTCCCATCAATTTTCACAGTTTTGACCTAATTTGCACAATTGCTCGTATTAGGTCCAAAACTCTCCCAAACACTTTGGATTTTCATGAAGTGATCGTCAGGTGGTCACGGAACAACCCAAGGACGGTTTCATGACTCCATGGTCGGTCCCTCGCCTCGTCATAATTAATTAGGTTTTCTCACCTAAGGCTCAGACGAGCATTTTCGAATAAATGATTAAACCAGCATTTAATCATTCTTTCACCAACAAATCGTCAACTCTTCAGGAGTTCTTCTTATTTGCTCACGTGAGCATATGGACACTACATGGTTGATCCACGGTCCCATGTAATGTTCCCTCCTTCGTCCCATGGTTGAAATTCTGACGAACCATGAATTGATCATCAATTGATCAAATTAGGGTTTCTGAATCCAAGGATCATGATTCCGGATTCTAACCTTAATAATTTTATGACGACCTCATGGTCATTAATTTTATTAATTATGCTCGGTTCAACGACCAGTATTCTAATTAATATTTTTGGTACGCTGCCAATAATCCATCTGACGAGCAACACATGCTCAGACGACCAAATATTCAACAATTCATCACATGAGCAACACTTGCTCAGATGATAAATATTTGTTCAAGGAATATTGGTTCAACAATCAATATTCAACGATCTATCGAATGAGCAATACTTGCTCACTTCATCGTAAGAACTATACCCTGTCTCATGACATGTTCAATTCACGAGTTTCAGAACATCATGTTCAACTCAACGACTACATGGACTCATCGTCCCATCAAACCACGAAGTCATCAATTGACTAACAAACCACGAGACGTCAATCGTGTCACTTGGGGGGATATCACTTAGGGTTTTGGTATGACGGTCTACGGCACGTGTGTTCAAACACACGATGGAATGTGAGCAAGTCGTGCAATCAGTTTAAGGAATTCACGAGGTAGTGGGTGGAAAATCGACCAAGTCTCCACACGTTGAGCAACTGGTTTCAAACACGATCTCCACTTCCCCACTCCTTGATTTCGTCAACTGTCACACTTCATGGAATCATGGTGTCTACAATTCCAGCAATATAAATAAGTCTCTGAATCATGATTGAATCATCATCAGTATCATCAATCTCACGTCTCTTCAACAATACGAGATCATCAACTCATCAATTGAGAAACTACTCTCAATTGAGCAATTTCAATCACTCAGAGCTTATCGTATTTGGAATTCACACACCCACAATCTTTGATTACCATTGATTTCACACTTTCTCAGCTTCCCTCCTACAGATCAACCCATCCTCTCTTGTGACCGAATTTACCTTGGAACGGTCATTGTCTTGATTTAGGCCGGAGTACTACAGATTGATCTCTCGAATCTAAAGCACCCCCTTTGCAGTGGTGCATCTGTGTGAGGTTTAACATTTCGCTCGGTTCGAGGAGTCTCCTCCGTACGGTCGTCTCCTTAATCCCTTAAAAACCAGCAAATCGTTTTTCCCCATCTACAAGATGTTACTCGACGATTTGCACATGATCATCTTTTGACTTTCGTCTAGAATATAAGATGAACTTGGTTGAAGCGAAATCTTACCAACATATATTTCGAGAAATATGTAAGCGAGTTAAACTCAACTCGAAATCTCAAATGTACATAATCGAAAACTATATAGAAATACGACTTCTGTCTCAATATAAGAGATATAGTAGAAATAGACTTTCCAAGTGATAAATGAGTTTCAGTCTCCACATACCTATTTGTTGATGAAGTTCCACAAACTCTCCTTAGTAGTTCTCCGTCTTCAATTGATGAACGTCGTGAAGTCTAATGCTCAACTACACAATCTATCCTAGTCCGAGACATCGCTATAAGTAGACTAGAAATCAAGACTTATAGTTTTTAATCCATTAACATTGACAAACAAGCTTGAGGTAGCAACGCTTGCGAGTTTGACCGAGCAGTGCTCTAACATCTACTATCCTAAAATCTTCAATATACTTCCCCAATATCTAGAATTGGGTATTTCAGCAAACTGTGTAACTTTTTTTAGACTAGTTGACTAAATTACCCCTCTCCTTGTCTGACGAAGAACAACAAAACTCAAAACCTTCTCACTGTTTATTCTTTCTATCCTTGTAATCTCCACGGAAGTAAACATTGATTTTCTTGGCTAAAAAATATTGTTCATACTCGATCCATATATACTTTCCTTCTTCTTCTTCTTGATATCTAAATCAACCACCAAAAATCAATTAAACCCCTCAATCATTGGAAACTACAACCTATTCTTCCCTGATCTTGATGAACAACAATAACATCAATTCAATTTTTAGTCACAATGTTCATCTGATCTTCAAAACATCAATTCAATTAACTCAACCACCAAACTTGTCTTCTGATATTCCAACGAGAAATCAGTGGCAAACTGATCATTTATTGATAAGAAATTGATGGAGTCAGTAAGATTATAGTCTTGAAAGGGAAAGGAGATTGGGTATTGTTAGATGCAGCTTAAGTATGTCTTGGCTTTGATTCTATAGACGGTGGTGGTGGTGGTATTTTGTGGTAATGAAGATGGTTGAGAAGAAGAAGATAAAGGGAGAAAATGCACCCGTGAATGGTGGAGGTGGTGCCAATTGTGATGGTTCTGGTGCTTTTGAGGGTGGAGAAAGATAATAGAGAGATATTCCCTAGATGGGGTGGTGGTGGAGATGGCGGTGCTGTTGTCGATGATGGCGTGTTAACATCGATGATGTTGTTACAGTCTAACACGCGATGCATCTTGATGCATCAAGAATTAAAAATTAATCAGTTTGCATGTAAAAGAATGACTTGAAGATTATGAAGTAATCAACACAAGATGCACCTAGGTACAACAGGAAAAAACACGAGATGCAGATGGATACATCAACGAATAACACAAGATGCACACAAGTGCATCCAGTATATACATGGATGGGTCCAAAATTAACTCAATTTCAATCACGAATAACACATGACACACCCAGGTGCATCTAGTGTAAGCTCAAATTGAACCACGAATAACACAAGATGCACCCAGGTACATCCAATGCAAACATGGAAAAAAGGGGTCAATTTTTTTAATTTTTACAGGAAAAAAAGGATCAAACATACAAACTAATCAATTAATTAAAAACAATTACAATCTCCTCAATTTTCAAACAAAAGACGAAGAACACTACTTGAACTTTGAAGCACCCATTAAAGTTCTTTGAATCTCCATCATAATAAGAGATTCTTACTGCCATCATTCTTGTGTTCAGATTGCTCTCGAATTATTTGTTTCTTAATGGAGTACTCATTATAAAACCAATTTCTCCCTCACTAAAAATTATAAAACTTGGGTCTTTCATATTCAAAAACACCCAAATACAATACAAAAGATTATTACTAAGTAGAACAAGGAAATCAAACTAAAACAAAAATATAAATAGAAGATTAACTCAAATTCGTCCACGAATAACACAAGATTCACCCAGGTGCATCCATTGTAAACATGGATGGATCCAAGACTCACTCAAATTAAACCACCAATAACACAAGATGCACTCAGGTGCATCAAGTGTAAACTACAATTCAACCGCAAGTCACACAAGATGTACCCAGATGCATCCAATGTGAACATGAATGGATCAAATATTAACTAAAACGTTGGTGATAAGTTGGATGAGAGCGAATTTATCCACAAATAACATAAGATATACCCAGGTGCATCCATTGTAAAGATAGACGAATCCCAAAAAAATAAAACCAATTCTTCATCCAATTTTTTTCAATAGATACAGAACAACCAAAAGCCTAACTCGATTTCATTGTAAGCAGATAATAAATGGAGATTAGAAACCCAATTCGTTAAATACAACAAACAAAATCATGGATAAATTAATTTAAAATCCTAATCTACAATTAGAGAAACAAAATGAATATAATATATGAAGATTAGATTTTTCACTGTAAGCAGATAATAAATGGAGATTTGAAACCCAGTTCGTTAAATACACCAAACAAACTCATGGATTAATCAATTTAAAACCCTAACTTACAATTAGAGAAGCAAATGAAGATAATAGATGGAGATTAAGTTTTTAAATTGATTGAAAACGATGATAGTTTTCATGGTGGATACAATTTTATGTTGGTGGAGATGGTGGTCTTGGTGTCGACGGTGATGGTGGAGAATAAGAAGAAGAAGTTTGGCGGTGGTTATTTTTCTCTAGAGAAGAAGAAGAGGACGATGTGATGGTGGTGGAGAAGAGATTTGTGTTTGGAGAAGAAATCAATATTTGGAAAATAATACCCGTCTTTGACACAATTGCTTTTTTGGGGGAGACAAAGAGTGGCCGGGATGGATTCTTGGAAAGTCAAATAGTGGTCAGGATGTTGTAGTCCACAAGGAGAGGACATGCACCATCGGTTTCCAAAGGTTTACATTGATACACCGTCCTTTATACTGCATTGGACACAGAAGGGTCGGAAAACCGCTGCATTTCAGACAGGTATGTGTCACAAAGAGTGGTCGGGATTGATTCTTGGAAAGAAAAAGAGTGGTCGTAATTTTGTAGACCAACAGGGGGAAGGTTTTCTCCGTCTGTTTTATCGGGTATGTATTGATCCATCGTCCTTTGCCTTTCTACACACAAAATTGTCAGAAACTATCCGAATCGACAAATACGTGTCACACCCTCCTTATATTTCTCCATATGATGCCTAGGTGTAGTTTTTCAGAACTTTGTATAACTTCCTCAATTGAGAGAGAATTGCAAATCAGTTCTGCTTAATTTCCTCATAATTAGTTGTTTTTTTTTGAAAGATGGAATTTATTCAAAAACAACCAAACTTACATATTTGGAATATCATAATGGGTCTTATCTCCTAAGATCCTAAGAGGTAAAGACTGTTGTCGGGTGATATCCGCTTTTTATTTAGAGTTCTTTCTTGGGTTTTCCACGCTTAACTTACATAACCTACATAGAAACATGTTAGACAACGTAATTAAGAACTTCTCTTGCTTGTTGGTGATATGAAACTGCCTGGTTGTATGACACATCTGGCTTCTTCTTGATTTCGTTATCAAGTGCTTGTTGGAGATGCCGTAAAACACTCTGCTTCGAGAGTAGTAGAAGGCGAAGGCTAAGGCTATTAGCGCTTCTTGAAAGTCTACCCACAAGAGCAGCCCATAATTTTTTGATTGCAACAGTTCCGAGACTTTGTCATACCTAGTTGGCAAACGAAGTACCCGCCGGAGATAACCAACCCCAATTTTCTCGCAATCGTCATCCCTAGTTGGTAAACAAAGTACCCGCCGGAGAAAGTTGTCGTGGAGAGAGGGATCACTTGGTACTGAAGCTGAGGATGGTATATGTACAATTTTTTGTGGAAGCAGGCTGATGTGGAAACTTTTTCGGAGTCGAATGGATCTTAAACCTGCAGAGTGAATCGTTGTCTGACCGTGTTCGATATTCTCACCTAAATCTAGATTTTTTTGGCAACTATTAGACATAGTTGCACACAAGATTACATTGACCGTTGCACACATGTTTACGGACATACTAACTGAAACACACTCAAAACAAATAAAACAATTAACCATTCCTAAAACTACGACTAGTCCTAAACTAATTATTTGAGTACAATTATTTATTAAAACAAAGAAACACGATTCCCCACTTTGAGAAGTTTTGTGCAGACTGACATATTTTTCCTTTTCCACTTTATCCCATTTGCAATGAACTGATTTTGTCCCCTCCATTATTAAACCATATATTATTACCTTTGTACCCTTGGGTACATGTGAACTAATTTATGTTAGAGCATTGCTCGGTCGAAATCGCATGCGTTGCTATCTCAAGCATGTTTGTCAATGTTAGTGATTATAACTATAAGTCTTGATTTCTAGTCTGCTATAGCTAAGGTCTCGGACTAGGATAGAAAGTGTAGTTGAGCTCAAGAACTCCATGGCAATCATCATGCAAGACGAAGGACTACTCAACGAACCAGTGGATCTTCATCGACTAAAAGGTATGTGGAGACTTGAACTTAGCTATCACTCAAAAGTCTATTTATCTCATATCTTGAGACAAAAGTCGTTTTGCTATATAGATTTAGATTATACACATTTGGTATTTAAAGCCGAGTTTATCTCGCCTATCTATTTCTCGAAATATGTGTTGGTAAGCTTCCGCTTTAGCCAAATTCATCTTTACCTAGTGACGAAAGTCATGTTATGTTTCAATCACTTTGAAAATTGCTCTGACTAAAAATGGTTTGTGAATAACAACTATATAACGTCCTCTGAGAATGTTTCAATGATTGAAATGAGAGTTTAGATTATATAACCATTGGAGGATATAAGCATTGTTGTGGAAACACATATATGTATAAGTCCTTATTCCTTGAACTGAAGTTTGCGAACTTTGTTGATCAAGAGAACCGGAATAGTGGCGTGAGCTAAGTCCGCGAACTGGCAGAAGTTCTCGACCTGAGAAAATCTGCTGGAGTTTTTGAACTCCGTCCGGGAACTTAAGTCCGCGAACCTAGTCCGCGAACTTGAGTAGGTTATATCTAAAAACGATGTTTGCGAACTTATTCTTATATAAACTAAGGAATGCAAATTGCAAACCGTGGCTATATAGTTCATGAACCGATTCGAGTGAGTCAAATCGTTTTTGCTTCGATTGTGTCTTGTGTAGTTACGTAATATCTAAGCAATTGAACAACTCTTTAACTAGTTCATTTGAGTCACTTGAACTAGTTATGGTGAAGAAGAATATGGTTGATACGAAAGTGATCATATGGCTAACCATTTGGTTAACTATTGTTGAACCAACAAATGTTCATGTTTGGGTACGGTTACATAAACCAAAAATAATACATTTCATTTGTGTATAACAAGCTAAGTTTTCGATCTAACGGTTGAGAAATATTAGCTTGAATCTAATCAGGTTTTCATCTAACTGTGAATATTGAATGCTTTGTTACCAAGCTAACATTGATTGCAAACCCTGATTTGAAAGACTATATAAGGGAGAACTCTAGCAACTGGGAAACCTAATCCCCACACCTTACATATGATACTAGTTGCATAAGCTAGAGTCGATTCTCCTTTAACCTTTGGTTTCTTCTTCTAAACCAGGTTAACGACTTAAAGACTTCATTGGGATTGTGAAGCCAAACCAATACTGCTTTCTCGTAGTTGTGTGATCTGATCTTGTTGTTTCTATCGTACGACTACAATTGTAATAATTGTCTTGAGATTTATATCTCTGATAGGCAAGATATAAAAGTAATCACAAACACTTCGTCTCATCGTTTGTGATTCCGCAATATGTTTTTTCGCTGCGTCGATTAAGATTATTGTGAGGTGATTGATAATACTAGGCTGTTCTGCGGGAATATAAGTCCGGTTTATCAATTGGTTCCTGTTCACCTTGATTTATCAAAAGATGGAACAAAACTCGTAGGTATATTCGTGGGAGACGGATTTATCTATTACCGTAGACTTTTCTGTGTGATACAGATTTGTTTATTAAAGTCTTCGAATTTGGGTCTTAGCAACTCTTAGTTGTGGGTGAGATCAGCTAAAGGAATCAAGTACGTAGCATCCTGCTGGGATCAGAGACGTAGGAGCATAACTGTACCTTGGATCAGTGTGAGATTTATTGGGGTTCAACTACAGTCCAAACCGAAGTTAATTTGGAGTAGGCTAGTATCTGTAGCGGCTTAATACAGTGTGTGTTCGATCTGGACTAGGTCCCGGGGTTTTTCTGCATTTGCGGTTTCCTCGTTAACAAAATTCTGGTGTTTGTGTTATTTCTTTTCCGCATTATATTTAGTTATATAATTGAAATATCAGAGGTTGTGCGTTGATCAATCAATTGGATTATCCGACCTTTTGGTTGTTGATTTAATTTGATTGACACTTGGATATTGGTCTTTGGTACCATCCAAGTTATCTCTCTAGTATTTGATAAAAACTCGCAGATTTTTATTTTCTCGAGTATATATATCGAATCGAGAGATTGAGATATAAACTCTTTGATATACTTTTTATCTAGATTGATTCTGACTATCTAGTTGATTATCTAGAAAGTATATTGGAGTTTGTCCATACACATTGCTAAGCGAAATATTGGGTGTGGTTGTTATACCCCCGCTTTTTCATTTGGTATCAGAGCAGGCAAACACGTGAAAGACCTTACAAGTATGTGTTTGTAGCGATCTGATATGGACATAAGTGCTATCTCAATAAATGCACCACCAGATCCAGGGATTGCAGAATTTTCTTCTATGACTGATTTAATAACATCTATAGAATAAATTCTATCTAAAACTCCACCAGGTCTAAAATCCCTTGAAGTGTTTTCAGAGCTTGAAAAGAAACTTGAAAGCTCATCTCTTGATGTTGAGTTATACCTCCAGAAAGAACAAGAATCTCTTGAAAAGCTAAATCAAGTTATGAGGAATAATATTCAGGTTGAAGTCGACATTGATTTACTAATCAGTGAGAGCAATGCTCCTCCTCTGCGTAATTCAATTAATTGTAAAAAACTAAACGAATTACAAGAGGAGTTTAAATCTCAATCATCTGAGCATATCACTTCAAAGCATGAATCGATTCATGGCTCAATTCCTGATACTTCCCATCAAGATAGTAGTATCGTCTTCTTTTATGAAGAAGCTAGGACGTCTCCTTTTATCAAAAGAGTTTCCCTTCGCAGTACTAAAAACTATCTGTAGAAACTGTTTTTTATAAGTTGGAAAAAAAGAAATCAGAAACACAAATCCTTTTGGGTTCTCTTGAAGTTCTTTGATAGACTTATAAAAACAGTTCCTTTAGTGTTTCTCAACACTACAAGATGTAAGAGTTGTTGGAAAGAAACTCTTTCTTGGTGCCATGGTGAGCAAGACATTGTTCACCTCAACACAACTTGATTGTGTTGAAAGGTTATCCTCACTATGAAATGCCATGTTATGTATACGGTGAGGGAAGCACAAGAACTGGGGCATACATATTAAGTTGGTATGATTTTGAATGTTTGGTAACGCTGCAGAATTCGATTGGATTCTTCTAAAAAGGTATGTCTATAAACTTGAGCAATATTTGTATTTTTGTTTGCGTATAGTACTTATAATGATCCATGTACCTTGCTTATCGTTTATTTCTACCTAACTTGATCTGTGTTTAAGGTTCCTTTGTGTTTAGGTTTGAAAATAGTAGTTCGGGATGTTTGGACTTCATGGTACACATACCAAGTATGCATACCATCATTTAAAATCAAAATCCAGGGGTTTAAGTTCGCATACCCAGTTTGCAAACTGCTCCAAGTCATGAAAATTCGTTTGCAAACTCGTATGCATACTTGCCTGTAGACGTCGATATTCGGTAAACTTGTTTTGGACGTAATTTCTTCGTCTGAACTCGGAATGACCTCATTCTTTTTGCATTCTCTACCTATTTGATTTCTTTTTAAACTGAATATATGAGAATTTCTGAATTTGGATGAGTTAAGATTGGTATTTGTCATGTCTCTTGTTTTTGTGGTTTTGCTCCGTTTCGTTGCACTTGTTCCACTTCTCTTGGACTTGGGCACTTGTATTCTTGGAGTAATACTCTTCTAAGCTCATTGTAGATTTTACAAGAATGTTTTTGGTGAATCACAAAGAAGGAAGTTCAAGAACGGGCAGTAGTATGCATTACTATGGGATTGTTGAATGTTCACCATCATCTTATGTGAACTATAGTGCATGGTCGTTAATGAGTTTGTATGTTCTTATTTGTGAAGAAAATATTTTTATACGCCTTTGGTAGCTATTCTTGGTGTAAATCCGGGCGAAAAAGATTGATTCTACCTTCTAAGGACAAATCATCTTATATGTGCATTACGAGTTTGTCCTGATGCCTAGGAAACTTCTTATGAGAATTTATTCTTTTGAGAAGGATAACTAGAGTTTGGAATAGCCATTATTCTGATTACACATAGCTATGTCCAACGGTTTCATCTTCATGTTTTTAGATTTATTGGTTTAAATTCTAAATTTGTTTGGAAGATGATTTTTGCAGTATTAATCTTTATGGTTTTATATATTGCAAATTGTTATGGAATATGTGTGTTTGCGTCCGTGAAATATGATTGTCCAGTACCTTGTTAAAAGTAAAGTCTTTCTTAAGTCGATATGCGTGTATTGACAAAAGAATGAATTGAATTTTGACAAATACAAAAGTTAAGCATATCATGTCAATTATTGATGGAAGATAGGTTAAAATCTTTTGTTTACAAGGATTATGTCTATTGTATGTCATTGTGAAAATGGTGATGGAAAACAGAATGAGTCTTTGCTTATTCCACGGTATTAGGTCGATCTTCGATCCAAAATTTTTGTGTATATACTATGTTGTTCCATAGGGTGTCTTATGTTGAGCTCTATCGACTGAGTTTATTATTTTCTTATGATTAGCTTAGTTGTTGCTCCGTGAGGTACTTTATGTCGAGCATGATCAATTAAATTAATCATCCTCGTTTGGTTATTTAGTTGTTGCTCTATAAGTTCTCTTATGTCGATCATGACCAATTAAATTGATTACCTTTTGTGAATAATTTGGTTGTGTATTCCGATTAGATTAATTATGGGTTCACTTGAGATTAATCTAATTGAGTATTTTTGAGTCTCCATAAGTTCACTTATGTTGAGCACTTTCGATTAAATTAATCATGGGTTCTCTTGTGGTTAATTTGATTGATTATTTTGGATTCAAATTCATACTTGTATGTGATTTGTTATGTCCAAAGAAATCCTTCTTTTCTTTCGAAATTAAGGTCGCTCTTGTTGTTCTTTCGGGAATGACATTTAATGGGGGAGAGTTCTTAATTGAACTTGTGCTTAATTGCCAAATCTTTGTGGGGAGTGCAGCTGTGGAATATTATAGGGGATATCTTGTATCTTTATAAACTCCTTGATGAATGCATTTAGCTTCGGCTTTATGATTGCATCTAAATAAGATGATATATTTTTGCTTTCTTTTGGTCAAGAAATATCTCTTTCGGAAATTTCATTAGGAACCCGTTCTGGTACCTTTGCCAATTTTATTGACAAAAAGGGGGAGAATTAATATGTAGTTCACACTACAAATACATATGATTTTCGGATCATTATGTAAGGGGGAGTGGTTTCCATGTGAGATGGAGTATTGACTAAGGGGGGGTGATACATATCACCATAGTATTGTTGTTGAAGTTGTGATACAATTGAACTTTGATGTTGTGTAATGATACTATGACACTGTATAACAATGATTGAGAACTCTTGTTTTCTCGTTGTTATAGCTACGGATTTTCAACAACGATGATGCTGAACTTACAACCTTTGGGATCATTGGAGTACTTGGAAGTGACGAAGATTTCGAGTAATGTTGAAGATTAGACATATGGAATAGGAGCTACAAAAGTTAATTTATTTATTTTTTTGTAGTCCATATGTATTAATAGTTTTGTCACTAAAATTGACAAAGAGGGAGATTGTTAGAGCATTGCTCGGTCGAACTCGCATGCGTTGCTATCTCAAGCATGTTTGTCAATGTTAGTGATCAAAACTATAAGTCTTGATTTCTAGTCTACTATAGCTAAGGTCTCGGACTAGGATAGAAAGTTTAGTTGAGCTAAAGAACTCCATGTAAATCATCATACAAGACGAAGGACTACTCAAGGAACCAGTGGATCTTCATCGACTAAAAGTTATGTGGAGACTTGAACTTATCTATCACACAAAAGTCTATTTATCTCCTATATTGAGACAAAAGTCATTTTGCTATATAGACTAAGATTATACACATTTGGTAATTCGAGCCGAGTTTATCTCGCCTATCTATTTCTCAAAATATGTGTTTGTAAGCTTCCGCTTTAGCCAAATTCATCTTTACCTAGTGACGAAAGTCATGTTATGTTTCAATCACTTTGAAAATTTCTCTGACGAAAAATGGTTTGTGAATAACAACTATATAACGTCCTCTGAGAATGTTTCAATGATTGAAATGAGAGTTTAGATTATATAACCGTTGGAGGATATAAGCATTGTTGTGGAAACACATATATGTATAAGTCCTTATTCCTTGAACCGAAGTTTGCGAACTTTGTTGATCAAGAGAACCAGAATAGTGGCGTGAGCTAAGTCCGTGAACTCAGTCCGCGAACTGGCGGAAGTTCTCGACCCGAGAAAATTTGCTGGAGTTTGTGAACTCCGTCCGGGAACTTAAGTCCGCGAACTTGAGTAGGTTATATCTAAAAACGATGTTTGTGAACTTATTCTTATACAAATTAAGGAATGCAAATTACAAATTGTGGCTATATAGTTCATGAACCGACTCGAGTGAATCAAATCGTTTTTGCTTTGATTGTGTCTTGTATAGTTACATAAGATCTAAGCAATAGAACAACTCTCTAACTAGTTCATTTGAGTCACTATAACTAGTTATGGTGAAGAAGAATATGGTTGATATGAAAGTGATCATATGGCTAACCATTTGGTTAACTATTGTTGAACCAACAAATGTTCATGATTGGGTACGGTTACATAAACCCAAAATAGTACATTTCATTTGTGTATAACAAGCTAAGTTTTCGATCTAACAGTTGAGAAATATTAGCTTGAATCTAATCAGGTTTTCATCTTACGGTGAATATTGGATGCTTTGTTACCAAGCTAACATTGATTGTAAACCCTGATTTGAAAGACTATATAAGGGAGAACTCTAGCAACTGGGAAATCTAATCCCCACACCTTACGTGTGATACTAGTTGCATAAGCTAGAGTCGATTCTCCTTTAACCTTTGGTTTCTTCTTCTAAACCGGGTTAACGACTTAAAGACTTCATTGGGATTGTGAAGCGAGACCGATATTACTTTCTCGTAGTTGTGTGATCTGATCTTGCTGTTTCTATCGTACGAGTACAATTGTAATAGTTGGCTTGAGATTGATATCTCCGATAGGCAAGATATAAAAGTAATCACAAACACTTCATCTCATCGTTTGTGATTCCGCAATATCTTTTTTCGCTGCGTCGATTAAGATTTTTGTGAGGTGATTGATAATACTAGGCTGTTCTTCGGGAATATAAGTCTGGTTTATCAATTGGTTCTTGTTCACCTTGATTTATCAAAATACGAAACAAAACTCGTAGGTATATTCGTGGGAGATGGATTTATCTATTACCGTAGGCGTTTCTTTGTGATACAGATTTGTTTATTAAAGTCTTCGACTTTGGGTCGTAGCAACTCTTATTTTTGGGTGAGATCAGCTAAGGAAATCAAGTACGTAGCATCCTGCTGGGATCAAAGACGTAGGAGCATAACTGTACCTTGGATCAGTGTGAGATTGATTAGGGTTCAACTACAGTCCAAACCGAAGTTAATTTGGAGTAGGCTAGTATATGTAGCGGCTTAATACAGCTTGTGTTCAATCTGGACTAGGTCCCGGGGTTTTTCTGCATTTGCGATTTCCTCGTTAACAAAATTATGGTGTCTGTGTTATTTCTTTTCCGCATTATATTTAGTTATATAATTGAAATATCACAGGTTGTGTGTTGATCAATCAATTAGAATATCCACCTTTTGGTTGTTGATTTAAATTGATTGACACTTGGATATTGGTCTTTGGTACCATCCAAGTTATCTCTCTAGTATTTGATAAAAACTCGCAGATTTCTTTTTCTCGAGTATATATCAAATCGAGAGATTGAGATACAAACTCTTTGATATACTTTTTATCTAGATTGAGTCTGACTGTCTAGTTGATTCTCTATAAAGTATATTGGAGTTTGTCCATACAGATTGCTAAGCGAAATATTGGGTGTGGTTGTTATACCCCCGCTTTTTCAATTTCCATTGTGCCCCTGCTTTCCATCCACCAGAAATTGTGACTAGAAGTCGTACGGAATCGGGTTGATGTAACAGACCTTATGCAGCGATTTACGAGGTGATTTTTTCGATGATTTTTCCGTTGAAAACTGCTTCGCAAATATCTAAGAGTTCAAGGAAAAAAATATGTATTGATAAGGATTTCTTCCATTCATTAAGGATCATAGTCGTAGAACAATAGCTAACCCGATTCAACCAGCTCACTAGGTCACCGTTTGTAGTTTCCTCCATATCTTCTATTACGTAGCTTTCTATGGGAAATCTATTGTTGTTAGGATTGATGAATTCAGTCTTTGATAGGGGGTCTGATTTTTGAGTTGTAATTGGGGTTATCCCCATTTGAAACATCCAGGTTGATATATATATTGTTTTGTTCTTTCTGGTTGTTTCTTTGTTCGATTTTTGCAACTCATGGTTCAGATTTCCGATGGGTTTGATTGGATTGAATGAATTGAATAACATAAACGTTGGTGGAGCTTTATCAGATGGTGGAGGAGGACATACCATAGGTTTATTTCCCATGAGAAAAAAGATGTTGATTGAACCCTGAGGTAAGACTTGTTCCAAAGTTTTCACCTGTATTTCTTTGTTCCGGGTGTAGAGAAGCTTTACCAGATGTTGTTGCTGATGCTGAAAGTAAATCATGTTAGCACAACTCTGCAACAAAGCTTCAATTGGAGAAGCAAATTTCATGGTGATTCTGAAACCGAAGATCTTTCTCGCTCAAAACTTCAAATCAAGCAAACAGTCATTTTTCTTCCTAATCAAACTTTAGTAAACAAATCTCAGATCGCAACTACTTTTTATCTGTTTTAACTTAAATCCCAGATCAAATATGATTATTGATAGATGACTAAGAGTAAACAAAAACCTTTGGTAATGAAAATGGAGGTTTGTTTAGGTGGATCCGTTGAAACTCTAACACTCTCAAATAACCCGAGTTGCAGAGCAAAACTCGGAAGAGAGAGAGAGTGACAGGCTTCCTCATAATTAGTTTGTTGTTCCTCCAACCATGCATGAAGAAGAGACGTGTGAGTTTCTCCAAACCGCCTTTCTTCCTCTGCAATTACTTCCTTCTTCACCTCTGTTTCAATCACAAGACAATTGCGAGAAACATGGTAAGTATGGCCAGCGTTTGATGGACATCGGACAATCATTTTTTTCTTTCTTCCTAGCATCTTCTCATAGTAACATTTGTGTGCAGAAACATTTTGCTGCATTAATGGGTGACATACATTTTGTACAGTTCCGTCATTTTTCGATCGTCCAATACTCATTGTAGTTGGTGATTTTTTCTTTCCAGAAAGGAGTATAACGCAGAACATCTGTTGTTCCAACCATTCAACTATACAATGTACCAATTTTTTCTGTTCAGATTTCAGTCTCTGAAATTTGGGGGTTTGTTCTTCTTATTGCTATTTCCGATTGATTGTTGTATTACATCTGTTGCATTGGAGTTTCTTGAAATATTTTCGGAAAAACAAAATATTTTAATTTCAATCAACCTTATCCCGGTTTGCTGAAATCATTCTCAATCTCTAAGCTTTATGTTCTTTGTGACATGATATTTAAGATTTTATTTCTAGGGTTGTCGAAGTGTAGTTTATTTTAGGGTATTTTCCTTTTTTTCTTTTTGTAGATCAGTGATCACTCTTTTTGAGAGCGCATAATAGCCGCTGGCACGAGAGGGTCACTGTAAGTGAAAGCTATCAAATTCGTACTGTCATTTTTAATTCTGTAACACTAAGTTGAAACTATTGTACGTCTTTCAAGTTTTTAGAACCTTATTGTGCGATTTTGTTTTTCATTTGACATTATTTTGGGTTTTTCAAATTGCAGGATGTCATGGTCAATAGTAAGATTTTTATTTATTATTTTATTGTAATTGTAGTCTCTAACTCTCTGTCAGGGCGGAGCCGAGGGTTGATTAATTCTGACTCTAGCCCCCGCTAAAATGTTGAAAACCATTGTAACACCCTTGCATTTAGTGCCATAGTCTAAACATAGCCCACCTGTTATTTTGGACTTAGTCCAGATGTTTCCATAAATTTTTTTTAGCCCCTCGACCTTAATATCTGGCTCCGCCACTGCTCTCTGTTGTACTTTTTGTCCCGTCAAATCTCTGATGCGCATTGTTTATCAAAAAAAAATAAAAAAATCTCATTTGTTTCTTCATACAGGAGTTGAAAGATGAAGTTGATGTCTGAAATGGGCTTTACTAAACAAAGAATATGTTTTCATCTACATTTACCAATGACAATGTCTTCGTTTTCATGTTGTTGTTGCTGACGGTTGTGGAAGATGCAAAGATAACGGTGAATGAAAGTGGTGGAGTCAGTTAAAGTTTCCTACTTATATATATTTGTATTGTTTGTTCTTTTCGTAGTCTTTTATCCGAAACATTTTGGATTGTAATTTGAAATACCAAGTTGAGAATAAACCTAACGAGTTTTCTCATTTTGCTCAACTTATGATTTTCAGAACCTTTGTATGGGTTAAGCTTGTTAGAATACGGGCATCCAACTCAAAACCAATTGGCAATAAGTGGAGAGGCTCAAAGGATTATAACCGCAGGATCTTAGATGGCCCAGACAATGTGGGACTAGTAATCTCAACACGTCGCCTCACATGTAGCCTCGTTGGGTCTAACACGTCGACAATAAATCGGGTGACGCGGAGTAAAGGTGCGGTCAAATGACTCGACACAAACAGCCTGCTCTGATACCATGTTAGAATACAGGCATCCAGCTCAAAACCAATTGGCAATGAGTGGAGAAGCCCTAAGGAATTATAAGCCGCAAGATCTTAGATCGCCCAACAATGTGGGACTAATAATCTCAACACGCCCCCTCACGTGTAGCCTCGTTTGGGTCTAACACGTGGACAATTAAATTGGGTGACGCGGAGTAAAGTCGCGGTCAAAGACTCGTCGTGAATAGCCTTCTCTGATACCATGTTAGAATACGGGCATCCAACTCAAAACCAATTGGCAATGAGTGGAGAGGCCTAAAGAATTAGAAACCGCAGGATCTTAAATGGCCAGACAATGTGGGACTAATAATCTCAACAAAATTTTTAATAAACCTGATTATTAATTAAAAACGATAATTTCGTTGAACACCATCTTCTGAGATACTAACGAATTCAACATCTTTCTTTATCTTCTGGAATCGCAGGATGTCATGCTCAATAGCGACATATAGTGTGAAGACAAAGATATGCAGTGCAAACATCCAATTTATGCCTGATTAATGCATTATCGTCCAATCTAATTAACTCTGTGTGTGTTACAGTTCAGATCGGGAAGAATAAAGTGGTGAATGCATGAACACCACAACGGAGTAGAAAGAAAGATATATTTGCAGGGTTTCATGAACATGCTATAGTTTTTTTTTTTAAATCGGTAAAGATGAATATATTGATAAAAAAAAGCGAGGGTACAAAAGGATTGGACCACCCGAAAGAAAGAAAAGCAGAGGAATAACAGGCTATCCCTATGACGAGAATAAAATAAAGAAAATAAGAACCACAATCCCTTATAAAATCGAAAAGCAAACACTAAAAGGACTTAAGAAGGATTAAGAAATGCCCTTGGCCAATTATCAATAATATCAGAATAATTGAGATTCTGACATTCCTTGAAAACCAAACACCAACAGAACATCTCATGTTGAGCTTTGCCAATCACTGTCTTGTCTGAATTTTGCTTCCCATTAAAAAATTTGTTGTTGCGCTCGTTCCAAATGCACCAAAGTATTGCAGCTGGAATAATACTCCATATTTGTGTTTGAATCTTATCATCTTGAGGTAGAGTCCAAGAGAAAAGAAGAGTTACCACATCTGGAGTTAAAGTGAAGAACCACCTAAGCTTTTCAATGAAGTAAGTCCAGATCTTCTTCACAAACACATAATGAATGAACAAATGGTCTGTAGTCTCATTTTCAGAACAGAACACACGGGTTTGAGGTACTTCAATACCTCTTCTTCTCAGCATATCTCTTGTAGGCAAATGTGAATCAGTTATATAGTCCATAGGTACCCTATTTTTGGAGGAACTTTTAACGAACAGATGAACTTGAAAATGTCATGAACTGGAATTGCAATATCCTGGTTTGCAAGGCTATCATAAGTTGACTTGACAGTGAAAAACTTCTTGCTGTTAAGAGACCAATGTAGCTCATCATCTGCAGCTGAATTGAGAGTCACATTTCTTAACTCTGCATGCATCCAATTCATTTCAGTCCTAAGATTAGAATTAAGTCTTTTTGGAAGACCAACATCCCAAGTAATATTTCCAGCAACAGTAACAACACAATCTTACACCGAAGCATTTTTCTTTCTTGAAGCTTTGAAAAGATTAGGAAAGACAGTGCAAAGAGGAGTTGGAAAAAGCCAGTTATCAAACCAAAAAAATAGAGTTGTTAGACTGTGAACACATAAATCACGAAGCCATCCACGTGTTCACAAACAATATTCGCACACATCCTAATTCTAGAATTGTACGTCGTATGCGTAACGGGGGTGATTATATCGATTCATCGACTCGAAGCCTTCGGGCTTGTCATTGTCTAGTCGAATATTATCATAAATAATGTTCGTATAAAGGAATAAACCAAGAATCAAGTATAAATATAAAGCATATGAAGTTTAACGCTGAATGTAAGGTGCTGAAATGTAAATAAGACAGATTTACGTGGTTCGGCACTAAGGCCTACATCCACGGGGTTGGTGTTTCACTATGTATTGAATGGTTACAAAGATAGTCGAATGACTTTAGAGTATACATAGGTCTGCGGAAGTAGGGGAATTACTTACTTTTCCTATTTCTCTCTCATATATTCTCCTATAATTGCTCTCAATTGGTCGACCCCTTCTCTCTTAGTGGAGAGGGGTATTTATAGAGTTGGAACGTGGGTCCCATTTCTGAGGCGCCGTTGTAATCTTATCTTCTTGTGCTTTGTGCCCATTACGCAGAGGTCTTCGGCATATGCCGCGGCCTGAGCTTGAATACGAAGGATTATCCTCGCCTCTTCCACGCGCTGATTGATACGTGTATATCTCTTTGGTATTTAATGCGGGTAGATGGATGTCTGCTCGTGTCAGACAAGTGTCTCTTTGTCTGGTCACATCTGTGTCAGCCAAACTTCCTCTCGGCCGTTGATCTGGGATCTTCCTCGGGATTGGGTGTGATAACACCCAAGAGGTATTATCTGGTGCTCCTCTGAACCATCATACCTATGTGATCCTCTGTCTCTGACCGTCAGATCTGCTGACCGGTGGCATCTTCTGATGAGATGCTTGCTATCATGTTTTGATATCTCGTTTTGCATGCCTTCCACGTGTCTCTTTCTGCACACGTGGTGGATGATGAAAGGTGTACATACAATTTTCCCCTCTTCTTCTAACTTGGGCGTATTTTGCAATTTTGAAGAAGAAAGGTAGTCCTACACGTTTCCCACTTTGCATTAACTTTCCCCGTAACTGCTCCTTGGTACGAGGAGCAGTTATTGTCTTCTCTAGCTTCATAAATAGGAAAGAGAATGTGAAAAAAACTTTTATCCTCTTCTTGTCAGTGTTCATTCTCTTCTTGTTTTCTATTCTTGTTCTTTAGTCATCTATTATCATCATTCTTGTGAGGAAGATAACATCATTCAATTTATTATCATCTGAAAGGGGTATTATTTCTGTTTCTCTAGCATTCAATTTTGAAGATAACATCATTCAATTATTTTGATATCTCTGATCCTCCTTTCTTCGACTGTGGTTGGTGCTTGTCGTCCTCTTCTATACAGGTATGGGGTTTTTCATTAGCTGTTCATCATTGATTTATCTATGTATCTACCTGTTTGTCTCCTGCTGCTGTATTCTTGGTTTTGTAATGAAGATCATACATGTTGAAGCATATATGCTTGCCCCTGTTCTTTGTTACAACGTCTGTGAGTCTGTATCTGAGTATTACCCCTGGAGTCGGATGGAGTATTTTTTAGTTCTTAGGGTTTTTAATGTTTATCCGGATGAACCATCAATTATGGGTTTTTTGATCTTTAGTGATCTCCTCGTATTCTTCACTGAACTGTTTTTGTGTTTCCTTGTAGATATGTCTAATCGTCTGCGGGCTCCTTACCAAACCCCGCCGTCTAGTCCGCCAAGATCCCCTCCGCGTCGAGATTCTGATAGATCTCCACTTGGGGAAGGTCCTTACAAGTCTTCGCAATCGGATCCTCGGGGTCATAGGGTTTCATCTTCCTCCGGTGCGAAGGTTGTGCCTACTAAGAAAGGGGATATGCCGAAGGGTCCTTCCGGATCTAGGTATGCTGTTAACCGCGCCCCTTCTCGTCCTCGTGAAGATTCTAGGAGTATGCAGGCTCCTCCTCTTGATGACTCTAGGAGTACGCGGGCTCCTCCTTCTCGTACTGAAATAGTGGATGCTCCGCCCCTTCGCTCAATGGATCCTCATTCAGTGTCTCCGCAGAAATCTTTGCTGCCTCCTCCCGCGGTTTCTTTCAAAGGGAAGTACTCCAAGGGTACTATGTTGAGAGATGATCCGTCTAAAAATCTTCCTTCTAAAAGGAAAGCTTCGGAATTGAGTCCTACTTCTGATTCCGGAGACGAAGAAGAAATTTTTCCCGTGATACGCAGCATTTCAGTTGGTAAGAAGAAAGTCACTTTCAAGCATATTGATCTTGATATGTTCAAGGAAAAACATGAACTTCAAAGCTTTTGAGGTTCGCTTCTATGCCCTTGACGATGATATCACTTACGAGCTCCTTGCTAATTATCAGTTTGACGAGTTTCATCTGTTGACTACGGTTGGAGCCTTCGAGGCGGGTCTCATGTTGCCCCTATATAAGTCGGGTGACTCCTTTTATTATGACGTGTTGGATAGTCGCGAAGGCTCTTCCACGAACACTCATAATCGTTCCGTGTCACAACTATCTGGGAATTATCTTCGTTCACTGAAGGAATGTTACCTGCGAAGCAAGGGAGAGACTATGATGACTTGCTATGTTCCAAATCCTGCTGAGAGGGAGTGGTACACTCCTCAGAATTTTAACAGTTCTTTTGGGGATTATGTCAACAGCAGAAACCGTAAGCCGTGGAGTGTTAGTCTTCGTAATATTGCTTCTCCCCGTGGTGAAATTCGTCTTTTGAGTGAGGTGAGTGATGCCAAGCTGAAGTATGTTCCTGGTACTGAGGGATATCCTAAACGGAAACTCTTTCCTGCTCGTGAAAGGATTAAGCGTGACCATGATTATGAATGGCATGCTACTGTTATTTAGGTAGTTGGTCCTTGGGCTTATGGATGGATTCCGGGTCCACGCGGTTGGCGTCCTTCTGAAAATAGCAAACCTCGTGAAACTCCTTCTGCTCGTTATGGAGATTTCTGTCCTTGGCGTCCGAATTTCGCGGGCAAGAATTTTCCTTATGCTCTTGATGTCGTTGATGGAGATGAGGAGGAGGGTTCTGGTGCTACCCATCCAACGAAGACTGCTGCTGCTGCCGAGGTATAGTTTCTTCTTATATTCTTTATCTATTTTCCCCTTTTTCCTTGCTTGAAATGATTCTCATTTTTTGAACTGAGGGAAAAAATGAGCCTTTGTGGGATGTATACTGGTTTGTAGGTGTCGAAGAAGAAGAAATTTGGACCCAAACAATCTTCTACTGCGGTTACCGATGAGGCTGAGGGTTATGAGGAGGTTACGAGTCCCGTAAACGAAGGGTATGGTGAGGATGAAGAAATGTCCAATGGAGAAGAGCGTACCGACACTTCTCACCCTGATGACGAAGGTGGTAATGGGGAAGAAGAAGTTGCCGCGGGTGGTGATGGTGAGGCTGAGGGTAATATTACCGTTGGTGGTACTGGCGGGGGTGGATCTTCCCCTGTTAGCGATGATATTGTTGGTGTGGGTACTCTGCCCGTTATTTCCCCTGAATTTTCTTTCGGTAGGATATATTCCGCGGGGGAATCCTTTGATGTGAATGCTTCCATGGGTCTTGCCGAAGACTTCTTATTGCTTTCCCCAAATGATGATTGGATGTGCTTGGGAATCTTGGCAAAGAAGGTACCACTGATCAGCAAGCTGAGAACGCAGGTGGTCATGCTGAGGGTGGTAATGTCGAGACTTGCGCGGGTGAGGAGATAACCGCCAAGGGGAAGTCTGCGGTTGAGTCTTCTTCAGAGGATTTCCCTTACTCGCTAATGCCTGAAGGTGAAGATGCCATTTTGTCTTGGCTTAAGAAAAAGAACCCGATGTTCGTCCCTAACCCTGCCCCAGTGGTCACTGGTGAGAAGAATTCCGATGCTTATACTCGTCGGATGATGCAATTGTCTTCTGAAGCCCGCGTTGCTGAGATGTGGGAGAAGAATCTGAGAGCTTCGGAAGCTAACCTAGTGGTTGACCCTCCATCCTCTGTTGCTGATATAATGGCCATAGCTGATGGGTACCAATACGGTTTTCCCCAGCAGCGTGTCTTAGAGGTGAATCCTTGTACTTTTTTTCTTTCATGATATCCGAACATTGTATTCTTCGTGATATCTGATCCCTTTGGTATAATAATGTTTGTTGTTTGTGACATAGATGATGAGGAGAGAACATTGTAACCATGTTATATACCAATTCTTCAAAGCAAAGTCTTTAAAGTTGGAGGCCAAGCTTCGTCATAGAGAAGAGGAACTGTCTGCGGCTGAAGTGGAAATAAATGAACTGAGGGGTCGTCTGAAGGAAAAAGAACAGCTGGGTAACGCTGAGGAGAGTCTTCGTTCAGAACTTGCTATAGTCCGCAACGAATTGGAGCAGACTCGTAGAAATGTCTCGTCCTTCATAGGTTCGTATTTTACGGGTTTTTTACTCCTCGTGATTCCCTATCTGTATTTTGGTGTTCTGTCTGAGTCTCCCCCCCTATCTTCAGTGGGTGGAGTCCCCGAGATGATATGGCTTCGGAAAGAAAGGGAACGACAGAAATCCCGTATTGCAGAGTTGGTGGGTAAGTTGAAAAGCGAAGCCGTAAAGTGGAATGCTCGTGCTGATGAGCACAACGCCTTAACAACTGAGTGGCGTGAAAAGCGAACACTGATGGTTGATATGCAAAATAAGTATAATCATGACCGTTGTTTGTTTAATGGTACGCTGCTATGGACGCGTGACAACCTGCGTGATGCTCGAGAACATGCTTCGGACTTAGAGTCTAGAGTGCGCTTTTTGGAAGGAGAGTTACAACATGCTCGTTCTTTCTTAGGCCCCGGGGTTAGGGATAATATGTTGCGTCTTTCCGAGGAAAGAGATAATGCTAGGGCCGAGGTTGGTGCTCTTAGTAAATCCCTAGCAGCGTCTCGAGCTGATGTTGCTCGCCAAGTGGAGTCTGAAAGAGATCTTGAAGTGAATGTGTATCGACTCCATAAAAGGATGGGGGAGATGAATGACGAAGTCAACCATCTTCATCACTTGGATTCAATGAAGCAGGTAGATTTAGACGCGAGTCAATTTGCTCTTACGAACCTTCAAACGGATTATAAGAAACTATCCACCGAATATGACTTTATTGATGAGGCTCGGGACGCAGTTGTCAATGAGTATGAAGAGGCTTCGGCTAATGTCGAAGGTATAACCTCGTTTTATCGAGTGTGATTCTGTTATTTCTTCGTTTTAACCCCTTGGTATTTCTTGTTTTCAGCACTCGAAGGACAGCTTCACGCAGCAAATGATGAGCTTAAAAAAACTCAATCTGCCTTTGTGCAGCAGGAAGGACAAGCCAACTATTTCAAAGGGTTGGCCGCGTCTCGCGAGGAAGCATCGGAGATTGCCTCCAAAGAGGCGGAACGCCTATCTGCATTGTTGTCTTAGGCCAACCAGCGGACCGCTGTTATCACTTATAAAGCTCGATGTCAGTTGGCTGAATAGACCAACAAAGTCCTAGATAAGATTGAACTTGGTCTTAAAGTCGAACATGGTCTTGTCAAGAATTATCCGCGCCGTCCCCTTCCCGCGCCCTTGCCTGGTTCTTCTGGGCCCTCTTCTGGTGGTAGCGTACCTTCATCTCGCAGAGACAACCCTATCGATGGAGCTGTATCGTCCAAGTAGATTTATTTTATTAGTCATAGAAAGTTGATCCTTGTTGATTATATAATTTCGGATCATTTTTGATGTGTTTCCTGCTTTATCTTATTTGCTGAATCTTGTAATCAACTCTTTATGAAATGAATCATCCTTTTGGCATACCTGCGTTATCAATTCATCTTTCTATTTTAAAGTATTGTGAAGTGTTAAACTAGAAATAACTTGTTTTGTAAAAAGTTGAGAGTGTTTGAGTGCGACACCGAAGGTAAATACCTTCGTGATCGTCTTGAGACCTGTCACCCCGCTGGCGAATCCTGGGCTAGAGGATTCCCAAACGGTGGGGGACGAGGCAGCGTTCTAGGATATGGAATGCTTATTTGAAAATATTTATATGCACCCATTCCATCGACCCGCTGCCTTAAAATTGGTTGGGTATCTCTTTCTGCTGGGTGCCTTCCCCCTGGTCTTACACTCATAGACACTGATAGGGGAGCCCTGAGAGATTGTAGATTAACTACTTTCCCCAATATTGTTAATTTATTATGTAATGTACATGCGTTCATCCAGCGGGCCTTTTGACCATTTCGTTTGCTTGAAGATTTCCCAAAAAGTTTGTTTGATTGATAGGTTGAGGCCTGCTACTCCTCGTCCAGAGATAGAAACATGTAAAGCGGTTACGCTGCCTTCTTCTTCTGGTATTCTTCACGCAGATGCAAAGCTGCGCTGCTCCTATGGGTAGTATGGTTTGAGCTATTTAGCATTCCAAGGGTGCCGGAGGACCTCGCCTTTCAGATTGCGAAGATAGTAGGAACCGTTTCCCGCAATGTCGTGTATTATAAAAGGTCCTCCCCATGTAGGTGCTAACTTTCCCCATTTCTTCTCTCGTTGATACCGCGGGATTGTTCTTAGCACATACTTCCCTTCTACAAAATTTCGAAGCTTAACCTTTTTGTTGTACTCTCTCGCTAGTCTCCGTTGATAATTTTCCATCTTTTACAATGCTGCTTCCCTCCAGTTCATCCAGTCTCTCTAACATCATGTCTGTTGTGAGATTTTTCTCCCATGCTTCGGTCTTTGTGGTTGGCATGAGGATCTCTGTTGGGATGACTGCTTCAGCTCCATAAGTGAGGAGAAATGGGGACTCCCCAGTGGCAGATCTTCGTGTTGTCCTGTATGCCCATAATACATTGTGTAGTTGTTCACACCATCGCCCCTTGTGTTCGTCTAATTACTTTTTGAGGATAATGGCGAGGGTCTTGTTAGTAGCTTCCGCTTGTCCGTTGCTTTGAGGGTATATGGGAGTGGACTTGTTTTTCCTTATTTTGAAAGTGTCGAAGAGCATGTCTATGTTTTTCCCCTGTAATTGTTTACCATTATCGGACACAATTTCTGCTGGTATGCCGAACCTGCAAATAAGGTTTTGGAATATGAAAGTAAACACGTCCACGTCTCTGATCTTGTCTAAGGCTTTGGCTTCCACCCATTTACTGAAGTAGTCCGTGGCTACTATCAAAAATCGTCTTTTCCCTGATCCTTCGATGAAAGGCCCAACGATATCTATGCCCCATTTTGCAAATGTCCACGGACTATCCATAGAATTCAACGTTGTTGCTGGTGCGTGTATCTTTTTGGCGAAACGCTGACATTCTTCACATCGTCGGGACATTCTTGCAGCATCTTGTATCATTGTGGGCCAGTAATATCCTTGCATTTTTGCTTTGTCGGCTAGTGATCTCATGCCGCTATGATTCCCTAGGTCACCATAATGGATGTCGTTTAGAATTCGATGCCCCTCTTTCCTGGATAAGCAGCGTAATAACGGTCCGAGGAAAGATTTCTTGTACATGATCACATCCCGAAGATCATATCTTCCTACTTTGGAGAGTATTTTCCTGGTTTGTTTGTGATCCGCGGGTAAGGTTCCATCCTTGAGAAACGCATGGATCATCATTCTCCAATCATCTTCGTTGTTGAAATCTTCGTCTTGATTTGCTCTTGACAGGATATCTTCTTTGTCAAAATCGTCACGGATGTCTTCTCCCACCTGATCTTCGATATTTTCTTCGACTGTATCTTGATTTGTAGCAAAGGAAAATTGTGTTGCAATCGAAGGCTCGTATACCCTTGTTATTTTGATAGCTTCGATACTCTTGTCCGTCAGCATGGATGATATATATGCTAGGGCATCCGCGTGCCTGAGATCCCTTCTGCATAAGTGCCGGAACTTGATGTTCGGAATTTGTGATGCCAATGTTTGGACCAAGGCGATGTAAGCTAAGAGGGTGTCGTCGTACACATTGTATTCGAGCCCTATTTGCCGTATGACAAGCTGCGAATCACTTTTCAGTCTTACATCAGTTACCCCCATCTCTATTATTAAGCGGAGGGCATGTACGACTGCCTCGTATTCGACGATGTTATTAGTATGCTCTTTGAATTCTAACCTGAGTGCATGTACGATCCTTTCTCTAGTTGGGGTAGTGATGACAATGCCTATTCCTGCCCCTTCCTTATTTTTGGAACCATCAACGAAGACTTCCCATTGTCTTTGACTCGCGGGTTCGAGGACATCAACTGGATCCTTGCTTTCCTCGTCGGCTTCTAGTATTCCCCTAATCTCTTCATCGTTGTCCAGGGGGAGGTCTGCTAAGAAATCCGCCAAAACTTGGGATTTTTGGGAATGTTGAATTTCATGAATGATGTTGAATTGGTCCAGGTGGGTGTTCCACTTGGCTATTCTACCTACTTTTCCCGCGCTTTTGAGGACTGCTTCTAGTGGTGCTTTGCATGGGATGCGGATGAAGTGAGTTAGGAAATAGGTTCTCAGCTTTTGAGTAGCCCATACCAATGCCAGGATGAGTTGTTCGATCTTCGTGTAATTACTTTCCGCATAATTGAGGGTCTTACTGACATAATAGATAGGTTGTTCTATCTTCGTATTGGTTTTGACCAACACTGCGCTAACTGCGTCTTCTGTCGCTGCTATGTACAATGCTAAAACCTCATCAGGATCAGGCTTCTGCAGGATTGGAATTGAAGCCAGGTGTTCCTAGATTCTTTGGAAGTCTTCTTCGCATTCTGCGGTCCATTCAAACTTAGTCCCTTTTTTGAGAATACTGAAAAAATGTTTGCATTTGTCCGAGGATCGGGCAATAAATCTGCCCAAGGCTGCTAAGGACCCATTGAGCTTTTGCACTTCTTTTAAATTCTCCGGAGATGGCATTTCCACTATGGCCTGAATTTTCGCGGGGTCTACCTCAATGCCCCTTTTTGTTACCAGATATCCGAGGAATTTCCCTGAGGTGACACCGAAAGTGCATTTTTCTGGATTTACTTTCATGTGATGTTTCCTCATTGCTTCGAAAATATCTCTCAGGTCCCGGTGGTGATCTTTACGCAGCCTACTTTTGACGAGCATGTCATCAACGTATACTTCTAGGGTACTACCAATCCATGGCCTGAAGATAGCATCGACCATTCTTTGGTACGTCTCCCCTGCGTTTCGAAGTCCAAAGGGCATTCTAGTGTAGCAATAAAGGTCATGCGGGGTGTAGAATGCTGTGTGTAGTTGATCTTCTTCTACCAGGGCTACTTGGTTGTAACCAGAATGTCCATCCATAAATGACAGCTCTTCGTATCCTTCCACTGCTTCAACCAGCTGATCTATGCTTGGCAGGGGATAGCTGTCCTTTGGACATGCCTTGTTGAGGTTAGTAAAGTCGATGCATATCCTAACCCCTCCATTTTTCTTAGGAACGACGACCATGTTGGAGATCCATGTAGGGTATTTGACTTCCTTGATGAAGCCTGCTTCTAGTAGTTTCCGAAGTTCTTTTTCTACTGCATTATGATACTCTGGTGCAACTTTTCTTATTTTCTTCCTGAAAGGTGGCGTGCCAGGTTTGATGCGCAGCTCGTGTTGGATTATTTTTGGATCAATCCCCGGCATGTCTCCTAACTTCCAGGAGAATACATCCGCGTATTCTTTAAGCAATTTGGTTAAGGAATCTTATCTTTTTTCGTCCATTATGGTCCCTACTTTGATCGTCTTCGGGTTTTCTTCCGTTCCTATGTTGATTTCTTTTACGGGCTCCACTGGTGTGAACACCGGCTTCGGGTCCACGAGGACTGGGACGTTCTTTAATTGCTATTTGGTATGTTTCTGTCCTTCGTTGACTGCTGAAGTACTTGCCTCTGTGTTAAGGACATTATCATCTTTTGTCAAGCCCTTCCTTGTGGTTTCCTTGAGAAACAGGTCTATGGCCTTTTCTTTCGCAGCTTCTTTATTTTTGATCCTTTGGGTTTTTCGCTGCTCTTCCTGTTCGTTTTTGATACGATGCTGAGTGGTCTGGCACTCTTTTGCAGAGACCCGATCTCCCTTGATTTCCATCATTCCCTCGGGTGTAGGGAACCTGAGATATTGGTAGTAAGTTGCTGCCACTCCCTTGAGTTTATGTACCCACTTTCTTCCAATAATGGCGTTATAGGGGGATGGGGCGTCAACTACGCTGAATCGTGTTTCTACTTTCATGGGCCCGACGTTCACCTGCAACACGATGTCTCCCAATGGCTTTGTGGGCGCTCCATTGAACCCGTAGATGGTGTAATAAGAGGTCATGAGATGTTCATCATGGAGCTTCATCCGTTTGAAGGCGTAATAGAATAGAACGTTCACTGAGCTTCCCCCGTCGATGAGGATCTTTTTGAGGTTACATCCGGCCACTGGTAGTGTGAGGACCAAGGGATTGTTATGGTCTTCCATATCTTCTTCGATATCTTCAGTATCGAAGACGATAGGTGCGTCCATCCACTCTTCGAGCTCGTCCACCTCTACGCCATCAATCTTATATAATTCGCAGTGGTCTTCGAATTGCTTCCGTAGCCTCTTTCCTATCTGCGCTGTAAGTGAGGGCCCTGCGGCTTCGGAACACGAGATGGTGTTGATTGTGCGGTTTCCCTCTGGAAGTTGGACTTGCTTGGTTCGTTTGGATCTGTCCTCGGTGACCTCCTTTCGTATGTATTGCTTGAGTTCGCCAGCATCAATCAATTTTTGGATCATTATTTTGAGGTTTTTGCATTTCTCGGTCTGGTGTCCATTGAAGCAATGATACTCACAGTAATCTTTAGACTTTTCGGTTCTTGGGGGTTGTTTTTCCTTAGACCACGGACACTCCAAATTTTCCCTTCCTTTGATCTCTCGCAAGATCCGAGCGTAGATAGCATTGAGCTTCGTGTAAACCTGATCTTCGAATTTTCGATCGTCTTTTCGACGTTCATCTCTTCGTTCCTTCCTATCTTTGTGAGGCCGTTCCACTGAGCTATTTATTTTGGCCCCGCTGGTTTGTTCTGCGGAATTGGTACGGTGAGAGCTCTGCGTTTGTTCCCTCGGGTTCTCACGCTGGATTTCTTCAAGACGAGCGTACTTCTCAATAATTATTCGGAGATCTCCTTCTGTCTTAGGTACGCTTCCGTGGATCTCAACAAATAGTGGACACTCCCTATGGCTTGGCAGATCTTGTGCCATCTGTTGGTGTATTCCCTCGTGTTCTCCTTGTAACCAATTTCCAGAGAAAAAAGTTTATCCATTCCGGTGTTGACAGCTTTGTTGTACATGTAGGTCTTCAAGAACTTCTCTGCGAGTTGATCGTAGGAGTTGATGGAATCGGGTGGCAGGTTGTCAAACCAAGACAAAGCCGATCCCTTCAGACTTGATGGGAAATATCTACAGAGGACGGCGTCGTTTTGACTCCATCGGGCTAAGATACGATTATAATACCGGATATGTGCCGCAGGATCACTAGATCCATCATAGCATTCAAAAGTTGGGACAAGGCACTTTAACGGAATGGGGGTATTTGCCAGGCGATGAGTTAGGGGCGTGGAGTTAGCTTCTTTCATCACCTCTTCAAGCCTTCCTACGCCTTGTCTGGTTTTTAACTGCCTGATCTCAGCCATCATCTCATCACGCAGCTCCTCCATTGCGCGGTAATATCCCACGTTCTCATGCTCAGTTGAGCTTTCTTTCTTCGAACTTCGCTGTCATAATAGTCTAAATCCTCGGCGGAATATTCCGGATCGGATGCACTGCTTCCCCTGGCGGCGTTTGTTAGGATGATTCTTCGGTCTCGATTAGGCTCTGGTGCTTTAGAATTTGCTTCGTCCAGTTGTTGGCTAGTCTTCGTGCTTTGGGCAATCCTATCTTTCAAGTCTTGGTTCTCCCTGGCCAGAAAAGCTACGGCGTCTGCGTAGACCTGATGGCTCTTTTTCAATTCTTCGAGCTCTACCATCAGTCGGTGGGACTGGTTTGATCCCTGATTGGGAGTTCCAGCTTGTACCCCTACGGCCATAGTTCCCCCTTCGTCTACTGTTGGTATCTTCAAGTTTGGTCCCCTCGGTTGAGCTTCCACCCGTGATACTAAAACCACTGGTATGGTTTGATTCTGACCGTTGGTTGACGGCATTCCGAAGATTGGTGGATGTACGGGATGATGTGTCATAGATTCTGCCACCCCTTATTTTTGTTGATGGATTTGGTTTGAAACCAAAGTCTTGTTAGCTTCTGCATCCTGGAGGGCCGCAACAGTCTTCGTGGATGCTGCTTTGAGAGCCGCGACTGCAATGGAGTTAGTGTTCATAGGTGAGGTGATTTCCGCAGCATCCTGCCTCTGAGTAGCTGTTTTAGCTTTGTCTCCTTTCTGCTTGCTTCGGGTTATGACCGGGGTAATCCTCGGTGTCTCCTTTAATGAGGCTTTGGTTTTTCCTGCCTCTAGTATCTTTCTCGTTTTTAATCTTTTTCTGCATGGGGGAATAAATAAAGAGAACCAAAGATATCCACGAGGATCGGGTTAGTGCCATTCGTATCCGCAAGATTATTGGAATATAAGGAAATGAGCTACCCAAGGGCCTTAATAAAAGAGAAATGTAAAGACTTCATCGGTCTATTTTTTGCAATACAAATCCTCTAATAAACAATCATGTATCTTGTTTTCAGACTACTTTTGAAAAAGAAAACTCTTGAAAAGGCAGATCCGTCGTGTGAACTCATGAATCTGGATTATTAAGTCTTAGTTTTAAAAGGAAAACGCCTTACGCGCAAATCTGTGATAGATAGCCGTGGGTTTGTCTGCTTTGAAATGGTGTTTGTGAAAATGAAGACCATGAACCCAGAATAAAAAAGGTTTTGAAAGCACGCTGAACCCAGAATAGGGCACAACCATAATGCGCGTTTAAGGTGAAATCACATGATAAGATAAATCTTTTACCGGGACAAAGTCCCTGTTTCTAGCGCCAGATTGTGAACACATAAATCATGAAGTCATCCACGTGTTCACAAACAATATTCGCACACATCCTAATTCTAGAATTGTACGTCGTATGCGTAACGGGGGTGATTATATCGATTCATCGACTCGAAGCCTTCGGACTTGTCATTGTCTAGTCGAATATTATCATAAATAATGTTCGTATAAAGGAATAAACCAAGAATCAAGTATAAATGTAAAGCATATGAAGTTTAACGCTGAATGTAAGGTGCTGAAATGTAAATAAGACAGATTTACGTGGTTCGGCACTAAGGCCTACATCCACGGGGTTGGTGTTTCACTATGTATTGAATGGTTACAAAGATAGTCGAATGACTTTAGAGTATACATAGGTCTGCGGAAGTAGGGGAATTACTTACTCTTCCTATTTCTCTCTCCTATATTCTCCTATAATTGCTCTCAATTGTTCGACCCCTTCTCTCTTAGTGGAGAGGGGTATTTATAGGGTTGGAACGTGGGTCCCATTTCTGAGGCGCCGTTGTAATCTTATCTTCTTGTGCTTTGTGCTCATTATGCAGAGGTCATCGGCATATGCCGCGGCCTGAGCTTGAATACGAAGGATTATCCTCGCCTCTTCCACGCGCTGATTGACACGTGTATATCTCTTTGGTATTTAATGCGGGTAGATGGATGTCTGCTCGTGTCAGACAAGTGTCTCTTTGTCTGGTCACATCTGTGTCAACCAAACTTCCTCTCGGCCGTTGATCTGGGATCTTCCTCGGGATTGGGTGTGATAACACCCAAGGGATATTATCTGGTACTCCTCTGAACCATCATACCTCTGTGATCCTCTGTCCCTGACCGTCAGATCTGCTGACCGGTGGCATCTTCTGATGAGATGATTGCTATCATGTTTTGATATCTCGTTTTGCATGCCTTCCACGTGTCTATTTCTGCACACGTGGTGGATGATGAAAGGTGTACATACATAGACAGTTAGATGACGAAGTCACGGACATGTTTTATATGCATATATGCACTGTATAGGAGAAGTGGAATAACAATGAGCTAGCATACATGTTTCAGAATGCTTAAAGTCACTATTTTCAGCCCAAAACATCATATGGATCACAACTTTAGACCGTAGTTCAAACCCAGTTAGTACATGAGTCAAGGACTTATTTTTCTTTATAGATATAGTGCCACATGTACTCGTTAACTTACTAAATAGGATTAGGCAATATCTTTAGAATATATAGCTAAACCTTCAAGTACAATGAACGACAATTGCGAATCATTTAAGTCAACTTTATCATCTTTCAATGAATTGATTTGATGTTGGATTCAATAAGTTTCACCTGCCCAGATCTTACAAAAACCATACAAACGAATAAATGCAAGTAAAGGTTTTTACCTTTCATGTGTCATGCTGTTAAGCCTTGTCTTCAAAGGCAGAAACCTCGATTCCAGCAGAAACCAATCTGTTCTTTGTTATCTCGTGTCGTGCTTCACTGCACAACCAAAGTTATGTGTGGAAGTAATCTTGTCTCATGCGCACAAAAAAAAGTTATTTAGGTATCTCTCGAGCAGACATGGAAAACTAAAATTACCCATATTTTTTTATTAAAAAATCTCCTTTTCCAGCCAACATCTACTCTTTTGAGGTTGTAATTCTTTTTGTCGTCATTTTTAGGTATCTAAGGTCGTGTTTGGTATCCTGGATATCCCATCCTAGGTTGGGTTATCCAGTAAAAAACTCTTAAAATGTGTTTGTCTCACTGCAATTCCAATCCTGGATAAGGATTACTAAAACTTTCTTGATTTTAGGAAGCTAAAAAAGTGAGGTTAAGGTATTCTTCCAAATACCTGGGATACCTGTATCCTCACCTGGATTAGATAATTATTTTCCTTTAAAATAAGTATTTGGCTAAGAAATAATTATTTATATTAACCTATTTCTGTAGTCAAACAAACACAAGTTAACCTAGCCCAAGATATGATAGAATTTTAGACAAACATCATTAACAAGGTTATCATAAATTAAATTAAGATAAACTTTTCCAGAATATGTTATCCCGTTTCCAAGCTCCCAAACAGACCCTAAGAGACTTCCCTGACCGTATTCTATTTATTAAAACAAAGCTTTTTCCACCAAGAAATACAAACACGTATAAATGGCAACGTAAAAATAATGATTGGAGTTGGTTGCAGGTAAAATTACTCATGTTTTGCTTCTTCGTCTTTGCAACCTAACCCTAGCCTATAAATAAATAAAATATGGTTTCAGTCTTTGCTTAATAATGCCAATTAATTAAGAGTTAGAGATTAAGACCCTAGATAACTACAACTGTTTAACCTATCAATAAAAGCTTATTTTTGGGGCTTCCCTAAAATCCCAAATAGAAGACAGAATCAAAATTCAGAAGAAGAAAAAATTAAAAAATATCAAAAGTGTTTCCAAGTATAAAATATATTCAAAGAGATTAATATCTGAAAACCCTAACAAAAGAAAATGGAAACCGGCGTTGATTAGAAAAAGAAAATCTCACCAGTCAACGTAGTTCGCGGCTTCTCTTGTTTATCAGTGCATGAAACATAAATTGAATGTATTCATAACATTAGTACCTAATTGCTTCACTGGATCAATCTGATTACAGGTCTGAACGATTGAAAAAACGAAATCAGCAGAACTAAATTTAGTGAGGAAGCATGCAACAATGTGGAGGAAGTGACCTTAATTCTAATTAAAGATCAAAACTCTACATTAGTATAGATCGACATGAACGCGTATGCCAAAGATTAACATTATTTAGAATATTCAACGAGCAATTCCTAAAGGATTCGGACATGGCAAAAGTGCAGTTAAATCCTAGAATCTTCCGCGCCGAAGGTGCAAGAGGAGCCGAGGCCGAAGGCCTGGGTGATACCCTAGTACTCCCATATTTTATGGTTTTGGGGCATACTCCCTTAGGAGCTTGTACTCCTTAACCTTAAGAGTTAATTTAAACTGTTGGCACGTGTGTTCCAAAGGAGCACTCTAGTGGTTTCCTTTGATAATCCATATAGCCACGTATATTCATTAACTTCTTCATACTTCCTCTTTTCACACGGTCCAAGCAACACCACACCATACGCTGATTTGTTCCGGCCACGACTTTTTGACTTGCTTCCCAAATTTTGGTTACCCAGAGTAGTTCGAGAGGAAGCTTTTAACCGACTTAGTAATTGCTCCAAATGTCAAAATGACATCAAAATTATTCTAAATCTCCAAGAACCGGCAAACAAATACCTTAAAATAAAGCGAAAATTAGAAAATATATAAAAACAGAGAACTAACAAATATAATTTGAGTGGTAAAAATACAGGGATCAAGCACTTATCATTTCCTTGTTGGTTTTACGGGTTAGAACTTGGGTCTCCTGTGATTAACTTGTGTTGATGTGCCCCATTTGTATTCTTGAGTAAGTGCACCAAGGCTATCTGAAATGTCTGTTGAGGTGTCTATATTGTTTTTAGTCTTTTTTTTATACGAAAGAAAAATCATTGATTAAACAGAGATCTCCTTCATTTCAAGAAGGATTTGATCTGAAATATAACTATGTGGAACATCCGATCATTCTTTAGTTAGATTCTCAGTGCGAGATACTCTTGAAATAATATCTGCCACTTTATTTTGTTCCTTTGGAACATGATAACAACTCCAGTTTTTAAATTTCTTAGAACATAAAATGATGTCTCTAATAAAATTATGAAACTGCCAGTTAATGTTAAACTGGCCGTTGGTGATGTCTTCAACCAGGATCATAGAATCAGTTTCAAAGTTAACTGCTTCCAACTTCAGCTGCTCTATCCGCTTAACAGCTTTTAGCAGAGCCATCCCCTCCACATGTTCCGGACTTAGAGCTTTATCAATGTAGGATCACTTTGCTCCCCTTGATGCACCTGCAGAATTACGAATAATTAGACCAGTGCCAGCATTTTTTGAAAAATGATTAAAGGAACCATCTAAGTTAACAGTAAAAACACCCTGTGCAGGAGGTTTTCAATTTAAGTTAACCCTAGCTTCTCTAGTGAGTAACTTAACAACTGGTTTTGAACTAGAAGTAACATGATCTAGAGTAAGTGTGGAGATCTTGTAAATAAGTTTCCGAGGCTCTATAAACTTATTTTCAAAAACCTTGGAGCATCTTTCTTTCCATATTTCCCAAGCAGTAACCATTCTTCGAATTAGAACTTTAGAAAAAATATTCCTTAGCCTAAACTGAGAGATCCAATTGGAGCATTCTTGACCAATCATGCTTTGAGATTCAAACTGCAAAACCGGTACTTCCAAACCAAACTGCTCTAGAGTACTCACAGTGGAAGATAATATGAGAAGCACTTTCTTGAAAGAGACCACACATGGGACAACCTATATCAGCATTTGCAGAATATCGAAGAGTTCTAGCTTTTGTAGGAAGAATATCACGAAGACATTTCCAAGTGAAGTTCTTTATTCTGGGGATTAATGGCAGCTTGCATACATATGAGAAAGTTTTCTTCATCTCATCAGAGAATTGTGACTGTCCATGAGCATCTAAATATAGTTTCTTGTAAGAAGACTTCACTGTGAAAGAACCATTACGTTCTAACCTCCAAATGAGTTTATCTGGTTGTTGTAGATGAATGGAAGTCCCAACAATGGAACTTACAAGCTCAGGAGAAAAAAGTTCATGCAAAAGACTGACATTCCAAACATTAGTGCCTTGATAGAACAGATCTTTAACTAGCACATATGAGGAAGGGTTTACTGCATTGGTTTTTGGCTCAAGTGGAGAAAAAAAGACTAGGAACCCATATGTCTCTCCAAATCCGTATCGAATAACCAATACCAATACTCCAGAAGATGTTATCTTTAATAAACTTAATCTCTGAGTTAATACTTCTCCATGCATAAGACGAATCATCCTTAAATGTATAATCAATAATATCCCCATTTGGTTAATATTTGGCTTCCATGGATTTAAACCAAATCTCTGAATTCCCATAACATAATTTCCAAGCCGATTTAGAAAGGAGAGATTTATTAAACACTCTAAAGGCTCTGAAACCTAAACCACCTTCCTCTTTATCTCTACTTAAATTTGTCCAAGAGATAACTACACCTTTATTTGAATTCATTCTCCTCCATAATTTACCCTGAATAGAAATAAGGTCCTTTATAGTTTGATCAGGAAACTTAAATGAGATCATATAATGGAATGGTATACCATTAAGTACATGTTTAACCATTACTGTGCTACCTGGTTCAGGGAGGTTTGAAGCATTCCATTTAGAAAGTCTAGTATCCATATTTTCCAAAAGAACTGATAAATGCGCTCTTTCATTTCTGCCAATGAAGAAGGGAAGACCAAGATACTTCTCTTTAGGGTCCATAATAGGCACTTGTAGAATACTAGCCAGAGTCTCAGCTGAAGAAGGACTGACATTGTTGCTGAAATAGACTGAAGATTTATTAAAATTTATAACCTGACCTGAGCATTGACTAAACTCCTCAATTACCTCAAGGAGAGCTCTAGTTTGATCCAAGTTTGCTTTTGAGAAGAGCAAACAATCATCTGCAAAAAGCAGGTGATTAATTTTTGGAGCTCCTCTAACTATTTTAATTCCAGTTATAGTCCTATTCTGCTCATATGAAGCCAGTTTTCTAGATAGAGATTCTATTGCAATGATAAAAAGATAGGGAGAAAATGGATCTCCCTGTCTAATACCTCTTGAAGGATTGAAAGGTTGACATGGAGGACCATTTAGAAGTACTTCAACTTGAGTTGTCTTGATACATTGGAAATCAAGTGACACCATTTATCACAAAAACCAAAATTCTTTGACACTTGTATTGGAAAATCCCACTCTAATCTGTCAAAAGCTTTTGACATGTCCATCTTCAAAGCCAAAGATCCCACCCTTCCAGATTGTTTCTTCATACTATGAACCATCTCTTGAACCAAAGATATATTTTCAGAAATCAGTCTACCTGGAACATATGAAGATTGCATAGGAGATATGATCTTGGTTATGTGCTTTTTTATTCCTCTTGAAATCATTTTAGAAATCAGTTTGTAAAAAAGTATTACAAAGAGCTATAGGTCTAAAATCTTCAGGTTTGTGAGGTGTTGAAGTTTTAGGAATGAGAGAAAACCTTGTTCTGTTGAGTTCTTTGAGTAGAAAACTAGAATGGAAGAAGCTTTGTATCACTGCTAAAAGATCCACCTTAACCGTGTTCCATTGAGTTTGATAAAATCCAGAAGGAAAGCCATCTGAACCGGGAGATGTCCAAGCTTCCATTGACATTAGAGTGTCAAATATCTCAGCTTCTGAAGGAATTTGAAGTAGTTGCAAGTGTCTTCTTCTGTTATTAACTGAGGAATATGCTTTAAGAAAGAATAAAAATCTGTTGTTGCCACTGAAGTACTTATGTTCTTGAAATGGATTTTTAATAAATTATCCAAATCTGCTCTTTCACTGCACCAATTACCATTAGGAAATAATAGACTCTCAGTTCTTTTTCTTGACCTTCTCATATTAGCCTTAGTATGAAAGTACTTAGTGTTCAAATCCATCTCTCCACAAAATTTATCTTTGCCTTGCTGCCTCCAGAAACTTGATTCGATTTCACCCCATTTAGCAAAATATTTTTTTTAGTCATAATGTTACTTGATCGAAAAATCAAATTAATAAGAGTTGTTTGATAAAGAAAAAAACAACCATAAGATCCATTGAATTGTTTGTGCATCAAGTTAATTATTGTTTTTCCAAAAACATACAGGGTTAAAGTATCCACCCTCACGAACCAAGTTGACTAAATAATCAGAACTAGTAGTAAAACACCAAGGTGACCAAATTTGGAGTACAAAAACTCCGTTCAAATGTTGGGATCCATTAAAACTCCAAATTAAACAAAATTGATACAAAAACCTCAATTTTTTAAAAATTCATACAAAAATCCCAAACAAAATTGTTTTCATCAAATTCTATGATGAAACCAATTTTTATGACGTTTCATCAAATTCTATGATGAAATTGGTTTCAACTTATTTTTGCCTATTTTTTTTCAAACAATATGTTTATGATGAAACCAAATTTTTGGTGGTACTGTTTCTGGTTAGTGGTGGTGTTGGTTGGTGGTGGTGTTTTTTATGGTGATGGTAGTGCTAGTATTTGTTGTTGGATTTGGTGTTGGTTGCTAGTAGTGGTAGTTAGTGGTGGCAATTGGCAATGATGGTTATGAAGCTGATGGTGATGGGTGGTGCTGGTCGGTGAAGGTGGTGGTGCTGGTATATATTGATGGTGGATATGGTGGTGGTGGTTGGTGATGGTAGTGGTGGCGGTGATAGGTGTAGAATACACCTTATTTACTATCTATTGTTTATACTTTCTCTGCTAGTTTTTCTTGTAAATTATGTATTTTATGTTTATTTTGAGTGTTCAAGGTACTTTGGAGTCATACGGAGGAAAAGAAGAAGAAATCACCCAAATTGAGTCGAAAAGGGCAAAGTAATCATTTCGCAGGCTTCACACTGTTTGGAGCCAAACCAAAGGTTAAGGGGAAAATCTATTTAGAGAGTACTAAATACAGTCAAGCTAAGGTTAAGGGGCTGCCAATTTGGTTATCCCTTATCAGAAGTGTTGGGGTGTCAAAATAAAGTCCCAGTGACCTAATTAGGTTTGACGGCTGGCTCAGACATTCATTTCATCTATTTTTTTTGATGAAATTGAGAAAGAGAAGAAAAGCGGCGCAGACGCTGCTATTAAACTGAGAGAGGAAACAGATCGAGAGTTGGAAAGAAAGATTGAGAGACGAATTAGCAGAGTGGGTGTGAATTGATTCTGTGAGAGATGCTGCTGTTGAACTGCTAACGATGAGTTTAAAATCAGATCGAAGAAATCAGGGTATGAGGTTCGGTGGATGTATCTGCTGCTATGAAGAAAGGGGATCTGAAAAAGCTGTTAAATGATGAATCGAAGATGGGTTTTGTGATTGTTAGTCTGTCGATGAATCGGAGATGGGGTTTGGACCGAATCGACTAATGGAGGAGTTTTGGGGCTGAATTTGTGTTCAAATTGATTCAGGAGATGAAGAACAACAACGGGTTTTGAGCAGAATTACAGAATGAGATATGGAGACTACATGAATGAAAGAAGAATTGCAGTCTGTGAAATCAAGACAGGATAGATGTTGGTGATGCTATGGAGAGATGAATCTGTTGTTGTTATAAAGATGAAGATTAAAATGGGTTTTTGATGATGCTGATGAATTGGTTTGTAATGAAAATGGGACTGAGCTGTTGGTGGAACTGATGGAATGATGTTGTTGAATTCTCAAGTAGATGTATGTTTAGGATTGTGTACAGGGGATAGAGCTGAAATCGGCCTGAGAATGCACTGGAAACATAGGAAACTCTGTCCATTTTTATGCTCCGGCGAGTCAACCCATACCGATCCAGCCCTGCAACTCCGTGAGTCAGCCGAGTAAGCTCACTCAACCCTGATTAAGACCAGCTGACTGACTCTCAGACCTTGACCGTTGACAAACGGAAGACTATCTTGACCGTGAACTTTGACAATGCCGGAGCAGAATATTCCGTTATCGGGGAGAATCTCAGGTTGTCGGCAGTTATTTTTCCGTCCGATTTTTGGTGATCCCGATGACTTTTCAGACGACCAAAATAACAGATTTTTGTGTGAGTTTCTCTCATGGGATGTGAAGACTTGGGTTTGGCATTGGATGAAGAATTGAGCTTGGATTTGGAAAGAGAAGATTAGGATTGATAAAGACTTGAACTTGGAAATTGAATTGCTAAAGGAAAGGGAGCCTATTCCTCAAAGGATTGCAAGCAAATTGAAGCCTATAAATAGAGAAGTTCTCTACTTTTCGCTACACATTTCTACACTTCTACACCTCTACACACACAACACTTCTCTTTTCTTTATTCTTTGTGTGAACTCCTTAGCATGGGTAACTAATAATTTTATTGATTGAGGATGAATTCCTAGTTCTTAACATGTTTTGAGTTTTGTTTTAAATCTACTTTGAAGTTTTCACATGATTATCGTTTGTTTTTACTAATAGGAATGTTTATACATTCATGGTTGATTGATAAGGTTAAGAGCAGGTTCAAAATTTCAGTTGTGAACAGGTGTTGTTTGTGAAAGGTGGAAGAAGAGTCTCTCGAGCATATATTATGGTCCTGTAGTTTTGCTATGAAAGCTTGGAGTTGTATTGAGGATGTGTTTGGCATCAAAATGCATCAAAATTTGACAACAACTTACAAGGCAGCCAAAGGTATGAGTAGAATGGTTAAAGACTTATGGTTATTATGTATTTTAGTTGTCCGTTCTGAGTTGTGGATGATGAGAAACAACTTTATTTATAATAACAAACAAGTTAGCTGGATATTCTTTCAAAAGAGGGTTTTTAACCAAGTTCATGATTACTCAAGAAGATTGAAGGGCTTTATGCACAACAATGTAAAGGAGTTGAGTATTCTGAATTTTTTCAGAGTTATTCATAGGAAAATTAAACAGATTGAACCGGTGGAGTGTTTTTGGGTGCCTCCAGAAGTGGATGAATTGATGCTTTGCTGCGATGGTGACTCTAGGGATAATCCGGGTGTGGCAGGTGGTGGTGTAGTGGTGAGAGATACTTCTTATAATGTTATTGGCGCTATGAGCATAGGCTTGGGGACATCGACAAATTATCTTGCTGAATTTTGTGGTTATTGTTGGGATGGAATGGGCTACAAAATTTGATATGCAGTGGGTTTGTATTCGTACTGATAGTATGGCTGCAATACAAACTTTCTCGAGTGGTATCTCTAATGTTCCTTGGTTTATTAGATCAATATGGGTGGTTGTAAAGCAGAATTATATAAGAATTAGGTTTGTGCATTCTTTTAGAGAAACCAATTTCTCAGCGGAGACTATGGCTAAGAGAGATTGCTTTTTGCAAGAGGAGGAGGGAATGAACTATGATGGAAGACCTGTTTTTCTTCATTTGATTGAATTACCTAATGTATCTTATTTTCGGTTTAAATAGTTTGTAAGTTTTTGGGTTTTTTTTTGCCTCTTTTCTTACAAACTAGTTGTATTCTTTCGATATTTATTAATACAATTTTGGACTTACCAAAAAAAAAGGTTGATTGATAGATTGTTTAGGGTGCACGCTAAATTGATTTGTTAATTTGATCTAAAGCTAGTGAAAGTTAAGGGATAAGTAATCGTTACTTGACTCTTTACACAAGTAGAAAACACGAGACCTTGCAGAGGGATTCCGTGGAGCAATTGTGTGTGAAAACAACGTTAGCAAGTAGACCTTGATCTAAGAGTCTAATTACTAGTATCAACCTAATAAATTCATGAATCTTAATGCGTTTAATTAAATTACATCTTGAGTGATCTACTACTTGAAGGTTTGATAAATAGAATCCGGTAGGCGAGAACTTCTGTATCCGGTGATACAAGGGATTTTGGGGTTAGCACTGATCCAGTTGTTATATCTACAGTTGGTGATAATTTGTGACTAATAAAAAAGTGGAAAAGAACATAACTTGAGTCATTGTTTTGCAACGAAGATCGATTCCTTGGTCTTGTTTCTCTTATTGATTTCAACTTTATCTTCTTAATTGCTTTGTTTACTTTCTTTTGTTTTTTAAAATTAAAACAAACCCCCCTTTGTGACATTATAAGACAACTAAAACCTCTTGCTCCTCGTGGGGACAAACTTAACTACCACCATATTACTTGTTAACTGAGTGGAAAAATATTCACTAATTTGTTTTGGTTACGACACGCATCAGGCGGCGAGGATAGTGTTAATGGTTGGTGATGGTAGGATGGTGGCAGTGATGTTGTTTGTACTCTTGATTAGTAATGGTGTTACTGGTTGGTGGTGATTGGTGGTGGATAGTGACACCTTTCGGGTTTTTGTGTTACTTTTTTTTTATTTGGGGGTTTTTGTGTTACTTTTATTTTGATGAGTTTTTTTGTGGATGGATAGTGACACCTTTGGGGTTATAACTCACGACCCGTTAGATAATCCCAAATTATTTATCAAATGACCGGGAATAGTTTTAGTAGTGTATAAACCGATAGATCTTGAGTCTCCCCAACCACCCTATCTGTTAGAGCATTGCTCGGTCGAACTCGCATGCGTTGCTATCTCAAGCATGTTTGTCAATAGTAGTGATCAAAACTATATGTTTTGATTTCTAGTTTACTTATGACTAAGTCTCGGTCTAGGATAGTCAAGTGTAGTTGAGCTCCTGACTCCATGGCGATCATCTTACGAAGACTAAGAACTACTCGAGGAACCGGTGGAACTTCATCCAACTAAAAGGTATGTGGAGACTTGAACTTATCTATCACTCAAAAGTCGATTCTATCTCCTACTCTTGAGACAAAGTCGTATAAGTATGATAGTTTTCTTACATACACATTTTCTATTTCGAGCCGAGTTTACTCGCTTATCTTTTTCTCGAAATATGTATTGGTAAGCTTTCGCTTTAACCATTTTCATCTTTACCCGTGACGAAAGTCATAATGACGTTTCAATCTTGAAAATAGCTTAGATGACGATAGTCTTGAATAGCGATCGTTATAACATTATAGAAGAATGTTTCAATGATTGAAATGTAGAGTTGAGATTACCATCTATGAATATAAGCATATATAGTGTGTTCGCACATTAGTGTATAAATCCATGTGTTGGAAACCAAGTGCATGCATATGTGTGCATGCGGTATTGGTGAAGGAGACAGGTTGAGTACGCATAACCGTACGCGTACCCACGGAAGTTTTCATACCGAAAATTTCTGCTGGAGTTTGTGAGTTTGCAAACTAGTAAACCAGTCACCTTAGGTGCGCGTACCCGTACGCGTACTCACGGAAGTTTTCGAACTGAAAATTTCTGCCGAGTTTGTAAACTCAAATCTGGTAGCTAAGGTACGCATACCCGTACGCGTACTCAAGCTGGTGATATCTCAAATCGGTAGTTCATGAACTTAAAACAATAAATTATAAGGAATGCAGTCTTTGCAAACCGTGGATATATTGTTCGTGAATTGATTCAAGTGGATCAAACCGATTTTGTTTCATTTGTGTCTATGAATAAAGACCTAAGCAATTGAACAACTCTTGAACTAGTTCTTATGAGTCATTTGAACTAGTTATGAGAAAGATGAATACAGTTAATATGAAAGAGCTCATATGGCTCACCATTGGTTAACTATTTGTGAACCAATTAAGTGTACACGTTTAGGTACGGTTACTCAAACTTAAATGAATACATTTCATTTCTGTGTGACAAGCTAAATTTTGATCTAACGGTTGAAAGATATTAGCTTGGTTGAATCAGGTTTTTCATCTAACGGTGAATATTGAATGCTTTGTTACCAAGATAACTTAGATTGCAAACCCTGATTTGAAAACTATATAAAGGAGACATCTAGCATCTGGAAAAACTAATCCCCACACCTCCTGTGTGATACTAGTTGGTTTGATAGAGTCGATTCTCCTTTCACCTTAGGTTTCTTCTCGAGACCCTGTAGGTTAACGACTGAAAGACTTCATTGGGATTGTGAAGCCAGACGAAACTACTTCTCTTGTAGTTGAGCGGTCTGATCTTTCCATTTTCTATCGTACGAGTGCAATTGAATAATTGGCTTGAGATTATATCTCCGATAGGGCAAGATAAAAAGAAATCACAAACATCTTCGTCTCATCGTTTGTGATTCTGCAATATCTTCTTTCGCCGCGTCGATTAAGATTATTGTGAGGTGATTGATAATACTAGGATGTTCTTCGGGAATATAAGTTTGGGTTCTCAATTAGTTCCTGTTCGCCTTGATTTATCAAAATACGGAACAAAAACTCTTGGGTATTTCTGTGGGAGACAGATTTATTCAATCCTATAGACTTTTCTGTGTGAGACAGATTTTTATATCAAGTCTTCAACTTTGGGTCGTAGCAACTCTTAGTTGTGGGTGAGATCAGCTAAGGGAATCAAGTGTGTAGTATCCTGCTGGGATCAGAGCAACTGTACCTTGAATCAGTGTGAGATTGATTAGGGTTCAACTACAGTCCAGACCGAAGTTAGTTTGTAGTAGGCTAGTGTCTGTAGCGGCTTAATACAGTGTGGTGTTCAATCTGGACTAGGTCCCGGGGTTTTTCTGCAGTTGCAGTTTCCTCGTTAACAAAATTTCTGGTGTCTGTGTTATTTCTATTCCGCATTATATTTTGTTATATAATTGAAATATCACATGTTGTGCGTTGTATCGATCAATTGTGAAATCCAACCTTTGGTTGTTGATTGGAAATTAATTGATCCTTGGATATTGGTCTTTGGTACCATCCAAGTTTTATCCTTGTATTTGATAAAGACTCGCAGATTTCTATTTGCTTGAGTAAAGATCAAATTAAGAGATTGAGACATTAACTCCTCGATATACTTTTCTCTAGATTGAGTCTGACTGTCTAGTTGATTCTCTAGAAAGTATATTGGAGTTAGTCCATACAGATTTCTAATCAAAATATTGGGTGAGGTTGTTGTACCCCCTCATTTTCAATTGGTATCAGAGCAGGCAAACACGTTCAAGACCTCAAAATTCTGTGTTTGTAGCGATCTGACTCTATGGACAAGAGTACTATCTCTTATAAACGCGTCACCAGAAATAAATACTTTGTTTCTAATAGGTCTATCAGAGAGAAAAATCCCTCAATCTCTGTTATAGACAAACCTAGTGTTCAAACGAAACAGACTAACACTGACATGTTTGTTTCTAATGAATCTGACTATGTTATTCAAGAGAAAACAGCTAGAGAGAGTAAACTAATTCTAAACCTTGTTAGAATTCAAGCTGATAGATTCAAACAGTTAAGAAAACATGTCAATGTTCTTCTTGGTGTAGTAAAAGACTGTGGCTCCAGTGAAAAGGCTCCTTATAAAGAAAAACCTGAAGTTCGATCAACTCGTATCTTACTTGAGGCAAATCTTAAAAAGGATTCCTTAGATGTTGAACATCTCTTAAGAAGACTCTCCATTCAAGGATGTTCAGAAAAGTATACTATACCATCTACTTCTATTCAAACTGAAAGAGCTCCAGTTTCAGAAGTAATTTCGGATTCTCTTACCACACAAACTATTGTTGAGGGAATTCACACACCTGTTGGAAGAAAGATATCTCCAAACGATAATGTTAGATCTGAGATCTCTAATCGCTCACATGATCAGAAAGTGTGTCTGTTTTGTGATTCAAAAGGGCACATTGTGCAAAAAGGGAAATCCAAGTAGAAAAAAAAATCTTTGATTCAACTTCAACACACCTTAGATTTAATTCTTAAAGGTATAACTGACATTCATATGTCTAAACCAATTGGTTTTAGTACAAATCTTGTGTTCCCTACCAGGGAAGTCAGTTCGATGAGTTCCTCAAATGCACAAAAGCATAATGGACGCGTTAACAAATATCGTCCAAGAAGAACTACTGTTCTCTCTCTTATCAGAATTGGAGATAATACAAATCCTGATGTGAATCACTTTTCGAGTGAAGAATGAAGATCTGAGAAGATGGATGATAACCTAAGATTGATTACTGAGGGATATGGGGAAATCATCAATAAACTTTACTCCATCTAGACATCACTCTTCAGGTAAAAATCCTTACTATGTGTCATATTATGATGATAGTAAATTTATGATAATTTTTCACATCATAAGAGTCTTCTTCCAAAGTACATAAGAAAGGGGTCTAACCAAAAACGATATTCATTTGATGAGCTAAAAGCTCATACTTGTGCAAATTGATCACAAGGTTGAAATCTCTCACACAAAAATCCTGGTTGAGAGATATGCTCAGGTATACTTGCGTTATAGTATTCTTGGATTCTCAAGCTATTTTCTTATCGTTCTTAGCATGAGTATCCTTTGAAAAAAAATATACTTGTACAAGTATTTGTATTTGATGTGTCATTGTTTTTTTTTTCTTCTTTTTTGTTAAACAAAGTGCTACTCATGTACTCTAAAACTGCTTCTCTATGAGACATAGTTTTTTTAGAGTCATTGAGATTTCTTCAATTTGCAAGAGTCTTCACAAGGTTGTGTGCGTATGAATTTTGTGCTTCTTCTGGGTCGAGATTGATCTTGTACATGTTTAACCGTGTAACTGGCACGAGTCAATTAAGGAAACCCTAAATTTCCTTCCCTAAGAAACCTTTTAAGTACCCGACCTATTGAGTTACGAAAGTCACGTACGTATACTCTAGGTTATTTTCTGGGTTATCAAGAATGTCATCTTCTTCATCTCGCTATGGTGATTTTGCAAAGGGATTTCTTGAGAAAAGTTTTGGTCTCGAATCAAAAGGGAGGAAGAAAATAACTCTTGTAGAAGATGGTGCACCTAATGCCTCATGCTTTTATACCTACTCACACCAAGATGTTGAGAATGAGGATATGGTCTCTGCTGAAGTGGTTCATGACTTTCTTAAGTATTTTGAGGAAGCAAAACTGCAACTTGTTGATACAATGAAGGATCTTGATGTGGTTAGAATTGAGTTGAAAAAGGTTACTTCTGACCTTGGTCTCATAAAGTCACATGCTAAAGAACTTCTCAATAAGGATATCTTCTCTGAAGACGCAGTTGATATTTTGAATCACAAGCTCGAAGGACTCGAACCCCATGAAGCTGGCGAACGTGACTTTGATATTAGCTTGTGATCGGGTTCTAGTAGATGTTTTTTTTTAGTAAATCTTCTATTTTTTCTTGTTTTATTTAGAAGAATAACTAGGGTTTGGAATAGCCATTATTGTGACTACACATAACTATGTCCAACGTTTTCATCTTCTTGTTTTTAGGTTTATTTATTTAAATTCTAAAAATTTGTTTGGGAAGATGATGATTGCAGTATTAATCTTTATGGTTTTATATATTTCAATATGTTATGGGATATGTGTGTTTGCGTCTGTGAACTATTATTGTCACATACGATGTCAAACGTTATCTCGTTTATATGTCGATATGCATGTATTGATAAAAGAGTGAATGAACTTTTGACAAACAAAAGTTAAGCCTATTATGTCAATTCTTTGATGGAAGATAGGTTAAAATCTTTTGTTTACAAGGATTATGTCTATTATATGTCATTGTGCAAATATTGATGGAAGATAGAATGAATCCTTGTATATTCCGAAGTATTGATCTTCCCTGATCCATATTTTATGTATATATTGTGTGGGTCCATAAGTCTTCTTGTGTGAGCATTTCCAACTAAACTAATCATAGATTCGTTTGTGATTATTTTGGTTGTGTATTCCGATTAAATTAATCATGGGTTCTCTCGTGGTTCATTTAATTGAGAATTTTTGGATAACAAAATCATTTTTGGTTTTTGGTGTCCAAAGAAATCCTTCTTTTCTCATAAAAGTAAGGTCGCTCTTGTTGTTCTTTCGGGAATGACATCAAATGGGGGAGAGTTCTTTTGAACTTGCGCTTAATTTCCATATCTTTGTGGGGAGCGCGGCTGTGGAATATTTGAGGAGTTATCTTGTAGCTTTATAAACTCCATGATGAATGCATTTAGCTTCGGCTTTATGATTGCATCAAAACAAAGTTGATATGTACTTTTATTTTCTCTTGAAGTGGCATGATAATTTCATTAGGATCCCGTTTTCGTACCTTTGCCAATTTTATTGACAAAAAGGGGGAGAATTAATATGTAGTTCACACTACAAATACATATGGTTTTCGGATCATTATGTAAGAGGGAGTGGTTTTCGTGTTGAGACCAAGTATTGACTAAGGGGGAGTGATACATATCACCATAGTATTGTTGTCGAAGTTGTGATATGAGAACTTTGATGTTGTATAATAATACTATGACACAGTATAACAATGATTGAGAGCTTTTGTTTTCTCATTGTTATGACTACAGAACTTCAACAACGACGATGCTAAACTTACAACCTTTGGAATCATTGGAGTACTTGGAAGTGACGAAGATTTCGAGTAATGTTGAAGCACCAATGAGATCAAGCATGTGGACGTGAAGCTACAAAGTTCTATCTTTTTGTAATCCATATGTATTGATGGTTTTGCCACTAAAATTGACAAAGGGGGAGATTATTAGAGCATTGATCGGTCGAACTCGCATGCGTTGCTATCTCAAGCATGTTTGTCAATATTAGTGATCAAAACTATATGTCTTGATTTCTAGTTTACTTATGACTAAGTCTCGGTCTAGGATAGTCAAGTTTAGTTGAGCTCCAGACTCCATGGCAATCAGCTTACGAAGATGAAGAATTACTCGAGGAACCGGTGGAACTTCATCCGACTAAAAGGTATGTGGAGACTTGAACTTATCTATCACTCAAAAGTCGATTTTATCTCCTACTCTTGAGACAAAGTCGTATAAGTATGATAGTTTTCATACATACACATTTGCTATTTCGAGTCAAGTTTACTCGCTTATCTTTTTCTCGAAATATGTGTTGGTAAGCTTTCGCTTTAACCATTTTCATCTTTACTCGTGACAAAAGTCATGATGACGTTTCAATCTTGAAAATAGCTTTGATGACGATAATCGTGAATAACGATCGTTATAACATTATAGAAGAATGTTTCAATGATTGAAATGTAGAGTTGAGATTACCATCTATGGATATAAGCATATGTAGCGTGTCCGCACATTAGTGTATAAATCCATGTGCCGGAAACCAAATGCGTGCATATGTGTGCATGCGGTATTGGTGAAGGAGACAGGTTGAGTACGCGTGCCCACAAAAGTTTTCATACCGAAAATTTCTGCTGGAGTTTGTGAGTTTGCAAACTAGTAAACCAGTCACCTTAGGTACGCGTACTCACGAAAGTTTTCGAACCGAAAATTTCTGCTGAGTTCGTAAACTTGAATCCAGTAGCTAAGGTACGCATACCCGTACGCGTACTCAAGCTGGTGATATCTCAAATCGGTAGTTCATGAACTTAAAAAAATAAATTATAAGGAATGCAATCTTTGCAAACCGTGGCTATATTATTCATGAATTGATTCAAGTGGATCAAACCGATTTTGTTCCAATTGTGTCTATGAATAAAGACCTAAGCAATTGAACAACTCTTGAACTAGTTCTTATGAGTCATTTGAACTAGTTATGAGAAAGATGAATACGGTTAGTATGAAAGAGCTCACATGGCTAACCATTGGTTAACTATTTGTGAACCAACTAAGTGTACACGTTTAGGTACGGTTACTCAAACCTAAATGAATACATTTCATTTGTATGTGACAAGATAAGTTTCGATCTAACGGTTGAAAGATATTAGCTTGGTTGAATCAGGTTTTTCATCTGACGGTGAATATTGAATGCTTTGTTACCAAGGTAACTTAGATTGCAAACCCTGATTTGAAAACTATATAAAGGAGACATCTAGCATCTGGAAAAACTAATCCCCACACCTCCTGTGTGATACTAGTTGGTTTGCTAGAGTCGATTCTCCTTTAACCTTAAGTTTCTTCTCGAGACCCTGTAGGTTAACGACCGAAAGACTTCATTGGGATTGTGAATCCAGAAGAAACTACTTCTCTTGTAGTTGAGCGATATGATATTGCCATTTTCTATCGTACGAGTTCAACTGAATAATTGGCTTGAGATTATATCTCCGATAGGGCAAGATAAAAAGAAATCACAAACATCTTCGTCTCATCGTTTGTGATTCCACAATATCTTCTTTCGCCGTGTCGATTAAGATTATTGTGAGGTGATTGATAATACTAGGTTGTTCTTCGGGAATATAAGTCCGTGTTATCAATTAGTTCCTGTTCTCCTTGATTTATCAAAAGACGGAACAAAAACTCTTGGGTATTTCTATGGGAGACAGATTTATTCAATCTTATAGATTTTTCTGTGTGAGATAGATTTTTCCATCAAGTCTACGACTTTGGGTCATAGCAACTCTTAGTTGTGGGTGAGATCAGCTAAGGGAATCAAGTGCGTAGTATCCTGTTGGGATCAGAGACGTAAGGAGCACAACTGTACCTTGAATCAGTGTGAGATTAATTAGGGTTCAACTACAGTCCAGACCGAAGTTAGTTTGTAGTAGGCTAGTGTCTGTAGCGGCTTAATACAGTCTGGTGTTCAATCTGGACTAGGTCCCGGGTTTTTCTGCAGTTGCGGTTTCCTCGTTAATAAAATTTCTGGTGTCTGTGTTATTTCTATTCCGCATTATATTTTGTTATATAATTGAAATATCACAGGTTGTGCGTTTTATCGATCAATTGTGAAATCCACTTTGGTTGTTGATCGGAAATTGATTGATCCTTGGATATTGGTCTTTGGTACCATACAAGTTTTTATCTTTGTATTTGATAAATACTCGCATATTTCTATTTGCTTGAGTAAAGATCAAATCAATAGATTGAGATATTAACTCCTCGGTATACTTTTCTCTAGATTGAGTCTGACTGTCTAGTTGATTCTCTACAAAGTATATTGGAGTTAGTCCATACAGACTGCTAATCGAAATATTGGGTGAGGTTGTTGTACCCCCGCATTTTCACAATCAAGTCTTCCTTCATAGATTGACTTGTCGAGAAGAACTGTACTCGAGTAAAAACCTAGAAGGAGCTCTGAGGATCGGGAGAATACCGAGTCAGATCATTTGATTTTAGAAAATTTAGAATTGATATAGCTTTTGGAAATCAACGGTGGTGTAATGAATTTCCAAATGCCAAACTTTATCATCTAGTTCAAGCTGGTTCTAACCACTGTCCAATCATGTTAAACACTGAGCAAACTATGAGAAACTTATGGAGGATCTTTTAAATTCTTTGAAATGTGTTTGAAGCATGTTTCCTTTAAAAATCAACTTGCTATTACCTGGAATTCTAGTACACTAGGTTCTCTTGCTCATCAGCTGATTGAAAAGCATCACATAACTAGGAAAATACTCTCTTACCGGAACAAAATAGAATTTTGGGATATTGATAGTAACATAAATTTCTTGCAGGATAAACTTCTTACTATTCAGACTGAGCCAATCTCTAGTGACCAATATGACAAATTATCTGAAGTTAATAAACATTTAGAATTTTGGTTTAGTATCAAAACTGACTTCTATAAGCAAAAAATCTGGAGAAAAATTCATCATAGATGTGGATAATAACTCTAGGTATTTTCACACTTTAGCAAATAGAAAAATGTGTAGGAAAAACATAGATGGTATTTATGATAATAATGATCATTGGCATGATAGTAGAGATGATATAGCTAATATTCTTGTTTCTCATTTCAGTTCTGTTAGCTGTTCTTCTCTGCAGAATATTCCTAATGATATCTTTGATATTATACCAACTGTAATCACTGATGATCCTTTTGAGTCTTTTACTAGAATCCCCACAGATGAAGATATTCTTAATATAATTAAGAATATGGCCTCTTGGAGTTCTCCAGGGCCAGATGGATTTCAAGCTGGCTTCTATCAAGAAAATTGGTCTATTGTTGTTAATGATGTGGTTAAAGCTATTCAAAGCTTCTTCACTACTGGTAACATGCCTAGAGAGTTCAATAAAACATATCTTTCTTTGATTCCTAAATATGAAATTGCTAAAAAAGTTGTTGATTTTAGACCTATAGGGATGTGTAACACAATCTATAAGAAAATTTCAAAAAATTTAGCAAACAGAATCAAACCTCGTCTTAAAAAGGTTTTCTCTCCTTACCAATCAGCTTTTGTACCTGGGAGAGCAATCCAAGATAATATAATCATAGCTCATGAAATGATACATACTATGAAACATAAAGAAGGGACTAGTGGCTCAATGGTTGTTAAATTAGATCTTTCTAAAGCCTTTGATAGGCTAGAATGGCCACTTCTTTTAGGAATGCTTAAAAAAGTAGGTTTCCTAGAGAAATTTTGTAAGTACATTGAACAATGTATTTCTACTACAAAAATTTCTATCTTATTAAATGGTTCTCCAACCTCTGATTATTGCCCTTCAAGAGGATTAAGACAAGGGGATCCTTTATCCCCTTATCTCTTTATCATTGTTATGGACTATTTGTCTAGAATTCTTGTTAATGCCTCATCTAATCATGTAATTGCTGGTGTCAAAGCTGCTAGAAATGCTCCTTCCATCACTCATCTCCTTTTTGCAGATGATATTCTTATATTCACTAAGGCAGATATGCATAATGTTACAGGTATTCTAGAAACTCTATCTCTGTTTGGTAAGTATTCTGGTCAAATCCTGAATTTTAGTAAATCTAGTATTTACTTTAGTAATAATATTAGTCCTGCTGATAGAATTGCTTTGTCTAATGCACTGGATATGACTGAAATGAATGATACAGATAAGTACCTTTGAGTTACTCTTTTGCTAGGAAGAGACAAAACTAAAGCCTTCAAACATATCATACAAAGTTTTAACTCTAGATAGATTCCCTGGAAAGGTAAGAATATGAACTATGCTGCTAGGTACACTATGGTTAAGCATGTGCTTAATGCTCTTCCTACCCACCACATGGGTGTTTTTAAAATACCAAAAATAACTATTACTCAATTAGATTCTTTTCAGAGAAAATTTTGGTGGGGAAAGGATGGTAGTAGTAGAGGCATTTATTTTGTAGGATGGGATAAACTTCAAATACCTAAAGCTCTTGGAGGATTAGGTTTTAGAAATTTGGAAAATCTTAATATTGTTGTACTGTCTAAGGTGGCTTGGAAAGCTTGTAATGAAGAAGACACTCTCTGCTACAAGGTTCTTAAAGCTAAATATTATAAAAATGATAGTATTCTTCACCTTGATAAACTTAAAGATGATAGTTCATGGTTATGGAGAAGCATTTATATTGGCTTGAAATTGTGAAAAAACATGCTAGATGGTTAGTTAGGAGTGGTACCAAGATAAACATTTGGCTAGATGTTTGGGTTATAGGTCTTAATAGCCCACCTGTCCCAGTTGTTGGATTTTCTAGCTATGCAAATTATAGTCTTGTTTGTGACTTGTTCATGCCAGGTACTAGGCAATGGAATGGTGAGATAATAAATTCTCTATTTTCTCATGATTGTGCCAACTTAATTTTAAGTATGATAGTTCCTCCTACAGGTGAAGATACTTTGATTTGGTCTCCTGATAGAAAAGGCAAATTCTCAGTTAAAAGTGCCTATAATGTTGGAGAAAGTACTAATAATGTAACTGTAACTGAGAAGAAGATACTTAGCTCAAAATAATGTTGCTGATGTTGCTGCACAGAGAATGTAGAGGCACGTAAACTACGCTGTCCTAAAGGCAATATCGCCTTCCACTCCTCTGAGATGCTACAACAGTTGGCGAGTCACCTCCAGGATACAACTACAGTTAGTACCCCTCAATGTAGCATACAAAGAGGGTACCCTTAGAGCTTGGCAGAACTTAAAATAGTAGAAGAGATGTTTACAGAAAAACAGAAGGAGAGTAGAAGAGATGTTTCTCTGTGGTGTATAAAATGAGCTCAAGACTCCTCCCTTATATAGTGTTTCGTTACAAACGAGAGGAAAAATGAATGCAACCAAACCATGCGTATGACAGAAATACTGGTAATGTTGGGTTAAAAACAGTGTTGCTTTTGTCAGGCTTAGAGCAGTGTGTTGTCAAGAAGCCAAGCCAAACATGTACGGACAAGAAACCCAAAACAAATACGTACAGACAAGAAAGCCAGGACAAACATGTGCAGACAAGGAAAGCAAGACAAACACGTACAAACAAGAAAGCCAAGACAAACATGTGCAGACAAAGAAGAAGATTCTTCTACATGTGTGTAAAACACGTACCAAAAGTTTCAGCAAAAAGATAGGATCTAATGAACCCACACCCACACCCACACCCACACCCGAACCCGAACCCGACCCGACCGACCGACCGACCGGACGGCGGCGGCGTGCGTGCTTCTGTGCGAAGCACCGTGCGTACGGGAAAGGCAACCTTGCCCTAGTCTAAGCCTTCCCTCCAAGCACAAAAGTCTAATGACCCAAGGGCCATGCCCTTATAGCCAATTCTATGGTATTTATGTCTAAAACTCTTTAGATTTTAGTCAATGTGGGACTATTGTTTTATCTATTCAAAAGAAAAAACAATTAATGGGCAATAGGTCTAGGGATCAAAACATAGTCCAAGGAAAAATTGGTAATTTTAAAGCGTTTTTTCTAACAATCCCCCACATGAATGATAAAACATATCGACGAAATACGAGAAAACATAATACATCAATATTAGGCTAAGGTGTCCCAGAGATTGAACCTTAACATAGTGAGAGGTTACCGGAACTGCTTGTTGTTTCGGTGAACACAATGTCTTGAACCGTCAACAGTGAGTGCAATTCAGAAATAACAACCACACTTTGATGTCTCAAAGAAAAAAAATGCCAAGCTCTTGCCGTTGTGCCCGTTTTGGCCGTGGGCTAAATCCCGGACTTAATGAATGTCTCTAGAGAAAAATCAAATTCTCATAGGAAGCGGCCCCACTTCCAACATCCACATAGGTGAGTCCATTAAGAGTGTCCTGCCACACTCCGCTTTAAGCAAAGCCATGGAACTCATTAAGATCTTGACAGATCATCCTAAAACATGCAGGCAGCACTATCATACGGTTACACCATAGGGAGGGACAAAGATAGTGCTTTCTCTCGACATCACCAAAAATTAGTTATCTCATTGAACCTTGATCTTGGAGCTCCATTCACAAGGTTGAGTGTCCTTCATGGCGATTTATTCTATGAGCTTGAGTCCCATCCCCTTCGATGTGGATCTAACTACCTCTCTAGATAACCCTTTCGTCAAAGGATCTGCAATATTCTCTTTAGACCTTACAAAGTCTATAGAGATGATGCCAGTAGAGAGTAGTTGTTTCACTGTCTTGTGTCTTCTTCGAAGATGTATAGACTTTCCGTTGTATACACTATTCTTTGCGCATCCAATAGCAGCTTGACTGTCACAGTGGATTGCGATCGAAGACACAGGCTTGGGCCAGAGTGGAATTCCACCCAGGAAACCTCGTATCCATTCAGCTTCCTCTCCAGCTTTCTCCAAGGCTATAAACTCAGACTCCATGGTGGATCGGGCTATACATGTCTGTTTGGTAGACTTCCATGACACAGACGCACCACCAAGTGTGAAGATGTACCCACTAGTGGATTTGCACTCATCTGAGTCTGATATCCAGTTAGCATCACAATACCCTTCTAGCACAGCAATACTTCCCAAAACTTAAGCAATAGTTTGAAGTTCCTCTCAGGTACCGTAGAACTCTGTAGAGAGCATTCCAGTGATCCTGCCCAGGGTTGCAAGTGTACCTGCTTAATCTACTCACAGTATAGGCAATATCAGGTCTTGTACAGTTCATTAAATACATAAGACTGCCAATAACACGAGAATACTCAAGTTGATAAATACCCTCACCCTTGTTCTTTTTCAATTTGCAATTGGGATCATAAGGAGTAGTTGCAGGTTTAGCATTTTCATGATTAAATCTCTTAAGCACAGTTTCAACATAACATAATGAGATTGACTAAGACTATATCCATCAGACATCTTTCTGATTTTCATCCCTAAGATTACATCAGCAGGGCCTAAGTCTTTCATGTCAAAGTTTTCGTTAAGCATGCTTTTAGTGGTATTAATACTATCAAGGTTACTACCTAATATGAGCATATCATCAACATATAGGCACACAATAACATGAGAATCATCCACAGATTTAATGTAAACACATTTATCAGATTCATTAACCTTGAAGCCATTAGATATCATTACATGATTAAATTTTTCATGCCACTGTTTAGGTGCTTGTTTTAAACCATACAAAGATTTTTTCAGTTTGCATACTTTATCTTCAAAACCTTTCACAACAAAACCTTCAGGTTGGTCCATATAAATTTCTTCATTCAATTCACCATATAAAAAAGCAGTTTTAACATCCATCTGATGTATATGCAAATCATAAATAGAAGCAATAGCAATCAGCATCCGGATAGAAGTGATTCTAGTGACCGGTGAATAGGTATCAAAGAAATCTAATCCTTCCTGTTTTGTACCCCTTAGCTACCAACCTAGCTTTGTGTTTTTCTATAGTTCCATCTGTTCTAAGTTTCCTTTTGAAGACCCACTTGCAACCTATGGTTTTACTACCAGGAGGTAAGTCTACAAGCTCCCAAGTTTCATTTTTTGAATGGAATCCCACTCATTATTTGAAGCTTCTTCCCAGAAGGGAGCTTCCGGAGAAGTCATAGCTTCCTTATAGGTTTGGGGTTCAGACTCTACCGTAAGAGTCACAAAATCTGGACCGAAACCTTTCTCGGTTCTGACCCTCTTACTTCTTCTAGGTTCGGTTTCAGCATCTAGAGACGGGGGTTGACTAGTCGAAGGAACATCTGAGAGATCATCGCGGACCCTTTTATGAGGTCCAGACCCTAAAGGGAAAATGTGTTCGAAAAACACTGCATCTCTGGATTCCATTATGGTGTTCTCACCAATTACCATGAACCTATAAGCACTAGTGTGCTCAGGATATCCTAGGAAAACACAATCTACAGTTTTAGGTCCTAGTTTGGTTTTCTTGGAACGAGGAGTGGCCACCTTGGCCAAACACCCCCACACTTTAAAGTATGCATAGGACGGTTGTCTTCCTTTCCATAACTCATATGGAGTTTTGTCGGATTTCTTAAATGGAACTCGGTTCAAGATATAGCAAGCAGAGAGAATTGCTTCCCCCCACAGGTTCGAAGGTAGCCCTGAACTAGCTAACATAGCGTTCACCATATCTATGAGTGTTCGGTTTTTCCTTTCAGCTACTCCATTCGACTCAGGTGAAGAAGGTGCAGTAGTTTCATGAATGATGCCATTAAGTTTGCAGAATTCTCCTATAGGTATCACATACTCACCGCCTCGGTCCGACCTAAGAGTTTTAATAGTAACACCTCTTTGGTTTTCTACTTCAAGTTTATATAATTTGAAAGCGTCTAAGGCTTCATCTTTACTTCTAAGAAGATAAACCTGACAGGATCTTGAGTGATCATCTATAAAAGTGATGTACCATTTTTTACCTCCTCTAGTTGGTGTTGATTTCAAATCTCCCAAATATGAGTGGATTAGTTCTAGGGGAGTTGTACTACGTTCAACCTTTTTGTTAAAGGGTTTTCTAGCATATTTAGATTCAACACAAATTTCACATTTATGACCTCTGTCAAAGTTTATTTTAGGAATGCAGCCTAATTTAGCAAGTCTTTCAATAGATTTGAAATTAACATGTCCTAGTCTATCATGCCAAACATGTGAGGAGTCACAAACATAAGCAGAAGAAGATGCATTATCATTCAAGTTCAAAGAAAGTACACTAAGCTTAATCATGTTATCAGTGACATATCCTTTTCCTACGAAATCACCACCTTTAGAGATTACAACCTTGTTAGACTCAGCTACAAATTTAAAACCTTTCCCAAGTAAGATGGTTTCTGAGATAAGATTCTTGCATATGTCCGGGACGTGATACACGTCATTCAATGCGAGAGTTTTTCCTGAAGTGAGTTTCAATTCAACCTTGCCTTTTCCCACCACTTTAGAGGTAGAAGAGTTTCCCATAAACAATTTCTCATCGTCTCCTACTTTGTTATAGGAGGAGAAAGCATTTCTGAATTTACAGACATGCCTAGTGGCTCCATAATCAAGCCACCAGTCTCTCACATTGGTCACATTAGAGACAAGGTTGACTTCAGACACCATGCCAGTAAAATATCCAGAATCATCTACTACGTTTGCCTTATTTTTATGTTTAGGATCATTTTTGGTCTTTTTAGGTGCCCTGCAATCTTTGGCCATATGACCAGTTTTCCCACAGTTATAGCAGTCGCCTTTGATGGTGTTTTTGGAGACACCACCCTTTGGCTTAAGATGGTTACCTTTGGAGTTACGTTGTTTGTTACGTTTACCATTTTTGCTGGATTCTCCGTGCCTTTTCTTTGACGCAGCATTATCGTCCAGGACATGAGATTTGTTTGAAATGTCTTTGCTCAGCATCAGGCTCTTGTCCTTGCAGCACAGAAGTTCCTCCACCTGGATCTTTTTCCCCAGCTCCACCATGGTGATTTCACGATTCTTGTGTCGCAGCCTCCTCTTGTACTCGTTCCATGAGGGTGGTAGCTTTTCAATCACTGCAGATACTTGTAGAGATTCATCAATATGCATAAGCAAGAATTTCGTTGATGAGTAGCTGGAGTTCGACGAATTGTTCTACAACAGGCTTTTCATCAGTCATCTTATATTCCAGGAACCTAGCCACCAAGAACTTCTTGCTTCCAGCAGCTTCAGCAAGATATTTTTCTTCTAGGGCTTCCCATAAATCAAAAGCAGTAAAATTCTCTTTTGCATTATAAAAGTCGTACAAGGATTCATCCAGACAGTTAAGAATATGGTTTTTGCACATGTAATTTTTCCTAGTCCACCTATCCAGTCTATCTTCATAACCACGGTCATGAAGCCTTCTTGAGGGTCTTTCTAAGGCAACTTCATCTAGCCTTTGGTATTTTAAGAAGAATAACATTTTGGACTGCCATCGTTTAAAGTCTTTGCCACTAAACTTTGGGGGTTTGTCTATAATACTCTTTCCCATGTTGTTACAAAATATAGTAAAGAGGATATTGCCTTTAGATTGTTGGATAAAGTACTAATAATGTAACTATAACTGAGAAGAAGATACTTAGCTCAAAATAATGTTGCTGATGTTGCTGCACAGAGAATGTAGAGGCACGTAAACTACGCTGTCCTAAAGGCAATATCGCCTGCCACTCCTCTGAGATGCTACAGCAGTTGGCGAGTCACCTCCAGGATACAACTACAGTTAGTACCCCTCAATGTAGCATACAAAGAGGGTACCCTTAGAGCTTGGCAGAACTTAAAATAGTAGAAGAGATGTTTACAGAAAAACAGAAGGAGAGTAGAAGAGATGTTTCTCTGTGGTGTATAAAATGAGCTCAAGACTCCTCCCTTATATAGTGTTTCGTTACAAACGAGAGGAAAAATGAATGCAACCAAACCATGCGTATGACAGAAATACTGGTAATGTTGGGTTAAAAACAGTGTTGCTTTTGTCAGGCTTAGAGCAGTGTGTTGTCAAGAAGCCAAGCCAAACATGTACGGACAAGAAACCCAAAACAAATACGTACAGACAAGAAAGCCAGGACAAACATGTGCAGACAAGGAAAGCAAGACAAACACGTACAAACAAGAAAGCCAAGACAAACATGTGCAAACAAAGAAGAAGATTCTTCTACATGTGTGTAAAACACGTACCAAAAGTTTCAGCAAAAAGATAGGATCTAATGAACCCACACCCACACCCACACCCACACCCGAACCCGAGCCCGACCCGACCGACCGACCGGACGGCGGCGGCGTGCGTGCTTCTGTGCGAAGCACCGTGCGTACGGGAAAGGCAACCTTGCCCTAGTCTAAGCCTTCCCTCCAAGCACAAAAGTCTAATGACCCAAGGGCCATGCCCTTATAGCCAATTCTATGGTATTTATGTCTAAAACTCTTTAGATTTTAGTCAATGTGGGACTATTGTTTTATCTATTCAAAAGAAAATCAATTAATGGGCAATAGGTCTAGGGATCAAAACATAGTCCAAGGAAAAATTGGTAATTTTAAAGCGTTTTTTCTAACATATAATACTATAAGTTTTGATGTTGTCAATTCTGTTACTGCTGGTAGTGTTATCCCATCAAGTGTCTGGAAGCATTTGTGGAAAATAAAACTTCCACATAGAGTTCAACTCTTTGTGTGGAAATGTTTAAAACAAATTGTTCCAATAACAACAAGGATTGCCAGATACAAAACTGGTATAGAGACTCATTGTTGCTTCTGTAAAGAGTCTCGGGAAAACATGAATCATTTATTCATGGATTGCAGCTACTCTAGAGTAATCTGGTTTGCTATGAATATTAATATTGATGCTATTATTGACAACCATAGTGTTTTTGAACAATGGGTTGTTAGCTGGTTCTATTCCTCAGATACAAATTTTACTGCTCTTTACTTGACTGATGAATCTCTTGTTTGCAGGTATATGAGTACAGTTTGGCAAATCTGGAAAGATAGATGTCTGATCATTTTTCAGGATAAAAAACCTAATGTGCAAACAACAACTGCTAGAATAAATCATCTGCTTTTTCAATGCACTAATGTTACTGCCATTCGTAATTATTTTGTTAATAGTTCTCTGCAGCATAGGATTTGGAGACCACCAGAAAAGGACTTTGTGAAAGTCAATATAGATGGTTCCTATACATTTACTAATAAGAGAGGCAGTATTGGACTAATCATTCGTAATTATGCAGGGGACTGCATAAGAGCTAAAGGGAAAAGATTTACAAAGGAGGTGGAAGAGGAATATGGGGCTGAGTATTTTGAATGCAAAGCAATGGAACTAGCAGTGGAATGGATGGAGGAACTGGGATTCACAAAGGTTTATTTTTGAGATGGAATGTGAAACATTAGTAGAATCTATGACTAATGAAGAACTTCAAGTTCACTGGTTTAATCAAAACATTCTCCAAGTTATGAAGAATAAATTTAGAAACAAAACTTTTTGGTTTTGTAAGTCTGTTAACAGGCTAGGATATAAAGTTGCTCATGAGTTAGCTAAAAAAGCTAGATTGGAAGATACAAACTTTCAGTTTTTAGATAATTTCCCAGAATACTTACTGCTTCTGGTTAAAAATGATATTATGTAATTTTCTTATATCAATGAAATTCTTTTAGTACCAAAAAAAAAAAGTCTTCCTTCAAAGAAGAAGTTTTTTTTTTTTATTTGGCAAGTCCAAAATTGTATTAGTAGATAACAAAATGTACAAATAGTTTACAAGAAAAGAGGCCAAAAGGCTTCAAAAACTTACGAACTACTTAAAATCTATAATAAGAGACATTTGGATATTCAATTGAAGTAAGAAAATACGGCCTCTGGTCATAATTCATGCCTTCACCATTTTCTAACAAACACCCTCTTTTCGCCATAGTATCTGCAATAAATTTGGCTTCTCTATAAGTATCTTGAAACCGAATATTTCCATAACTTTCACAAATCTCCCGACACCTCTGTCTAAAAAACCAAGGAACATTAGATATAGTCATTGCACTAATCGCCCCATAAAAATCCGAACGAATTTGAATATTGAGCACACCCCATTTTGAAGCCCATTCAAGACCAACAGTTTGTTAATGGTGGTTTTTAGCTTAGAGCGAACACCATAAAATCGATATTACTGCTCTGATGTTTAAAATACACTGCCTTGATATGTCTACGTTTCGTAAGGAATTTGAGAGACATATCAGAAACCTGGGGAGAGCGTATGCCTCTCTTGTTGTATGCATGTAGCTATGTTTATGAGCTTCGCCTGGCTGAACTCAAAAATATATGTATATGTATAAACTGCGTAATGCAGTATCGTAAAATTATCAGAACAATATCGGTGCATGTTGAAATAATCACAGGTGTTCTAATATTTTATCATGAAAACTCAAGCTCCTAGATGAATTTCCCACTAGTATAGAGTCGACTGAGTACTTATGTAATGCTATGTTCTTAGCTGAACTCTTAATACTGACCTCACATCCATGTTCATTCTTAGCTGAGTAACATGGATTCACTGAAGTGTATAAATTAAGATATGCATAAAAGATACCTGATCAAAAGTGCCGCAAGCTGCGCCAGCAAGACCAGGTAGCCACCATGCTACATGTAAGAGTAGCAAATTTAGTAATTTGTGCTAATGCGCAAAATTCAGTTTATATATTTAATTTTGTGTCAACACACAAAATTCATCTAATTTTGTGTCAATTTACAAAAATTTGATATTTTGGCCTAACACTGGAGCATGCATGATTTTGGTTAGGACTAAGCCTAGGCAAGCTAGGAATCAACTATCTTATGACCAAAGGGTGTAAAACCCTAGTAAAGTCGGAATTTAAATAAATTAAAGAAAGAAGAAGAGAGAAAACCGTGACTGACTAGGTCACTCACGGAAGAAGCTCGGCCGTGCTACTTGGCTGGCCGATTTAGCATGCTCCGCGCCTCCTACGGCCGGTCGAGCATGCTCCATATTGGCGACCTCACACCCCTCTTTTAGATCGACCTGTCGGATCCCGGATTTTTGGGTTTCCAGCGGACACGGATTAGACCTTTTTGGGTCGGGTCTGGTCCACCTAGCAAGCCCAAATTTCCGGGATGCAACTCGGAAAGGACCAGGTTTTTCGTTTTAAAATATTTCAATAAATGAAATCAGAAATTCAAGATCAAATAAATTTTGCTAAATGAAATGTAATATTACTTTTGAAATTACAAAATTGTTAAATAATAATTACATAATCAAAAATATCAAACTAAAACAAAACAACACCTCGATTAAATTCAAAGCTCAATACCTAGATCCCCTAGACACATAACAATTTCTCTTACAACTAGTCTTTCTTCATTCTCTATGAAAAGAGAGGAAAATGGGATGAGCAAACCACGACCCAGTAGGAAGTTTCGAAAAATAATAGAGTGCAACGAAAATCAAACATATGCAGCAGATACGATATTTAAAATCATGCATAAAAATTCGAAATAATACTTATGCGATTCTCAACCACACATAATCAACATTTTCTTACTTAATGTCTTCAGTCCAAAATTCTAGATTATTAATCTAATTGTCAAAGTTATTTCGGTAAACAAACCATTATTGTTCCCCAAACAGTCTTCTTTTTCTTTCCTCAAATGATTCTTAATCTAGTTGTCAGAGTTATTCTGGTAAAGAAACCATTATTGTTCCCCGAAAAATCTTCCCAGGATAGCCACAGTGGTGGGATATCATAAAGGCCTGACATTTCAGCAGCAAATATATATATATATATATATATATATATATATATATATGTGTGTATTCCATTTCTAATATGTACAGTTTATTCGCGTACAAACACCAAGCTCATTTTCAGAATCCGAGATACTCGACCAAATAATTTATATAGTTTAATATAATATTCTAGAGTAATGATGGAAGTGCATTCAATTTTAACACTAGAAATTATCAATGCCCAAAAATATTTACTGCGTCTACGAACCCAAAACTCAATAATAATGCATTAACAAAATCGATAGTACTAGCCCACGGACATAATATCCATGCTGATAAGAATAATGCATTAGTAGAATCTGTATCCTCCCATAACGAAACCCCTTAAATTTGGATGGTTTAAATGAGAACTCAAAAATACATTATCTATGCATCGAGATACAAAATCAGTTTATAAATCCAAATGAGAATTTATAAAACTCGTTCAGAATTTTTAGATGTTCGGCCGAGTGCAATGTATGTTCAGACAATGACTATCTAAAAACAATACAGGTCCAAAGAGTACATAAACTAGTTAAAATCATTGTGGTTGCTGGACTTCTTTTATTTTATTTTATTTTATTATAAACCAAACTAAAACTACCAGAATGACTGTTGGACTTCTTTTATTTTGTTTTATTATAAATTAAACTAAAACTACTAGAACATTTCTTGCTATCAGTGGAAATGGAGATATCAGATAGGAGATAAAATTGCTTTTGTTTTCAAAAGAAAAATCATACAGGTGAGCAATAGGTGGGATGTGAGGTTAAAGGCAAAACAGAAGCTATGGTTTCTTTTTCAATTTGTTCGGTAAAGCATCAGAAACAGAGAGGGAGGTAAAAACCTTAATGCAGCAATAAGAGGGGAAAAAAGACCACTATTCACATTAATGGATAAATTCCTTTCTTCTTTATATTTGGATCCTATTATTGATGCTTAAAAAACTTGGTTTTTTGGGGCTGTATAGGGTAACCAAATAGTAATACTGAATATCCCCTATCCAAATATTTATAGAATGACTAACATGATCACCATTTAATTTGAGATAATAAACTTGATTAACATCACTAAGTATGATTAGTTAATCAATTAAGACTAATTAATTTCTTTAAGGTAAGTGATGAAGAAGAAAATCAAAACCAAAAAATAAATCAGAGGGAAGAGAAGAAGAAGAGAATTTTTTTTTGGGAAAACATTAGAAATGAGTGATTCAAGCAAGATTTTTGATGTAGGTGAACCTGCATCTTCAAAATACGATAACATATTAATACTCATCAACAACAATCAGTTATTTGCTAATTTTTCAGAAAATCATGAATTTTTTTCTCAAACTCAAAATAACCCTTATGAACCCTACTATGATTTCGAAGGACCAACCCAAGAAGAAGAAGAAATCGAAGAAACTAATGCTCAAGATTACCAGGTATACCTCTATTCTAACTGCTATTTCAGTTTTTAAGCTCAGAGTTGCAAGAAGTTTTGATTTTTTCCTTCTGAAAACCCTAAGTTTCCAGCCGCCGGGACCAATAACCGCTTGGAACCCATGAGCTCCTGGCCGTTATTCTGTTTTACGGGTCATTATTAGTCATTACCAAACTATTATGGATGGATCGATGAATATTCCTGGCCATAAAGGAAATATTACGACCAGGTTTTTTTTACGTGCATGTGAAGCATTTAATACTGTCAACGGCAGTTAGGTTTCCTGGCCGAAAATATTAAATGTTATTTAATGCTGTCGACGCCGGTTGGGTTACCCAGCTGTATCTATTTTTATAGCTCATTTTCTAGGCCATAAGCTAACTCTTCCATTTACAAGCCAATTAACGGCCCACAATTCCTGGACGTAAACTTTTTACGGTTCGGAATATCACTAGTCGAACCAGCCGTGTATATTATGACGGCTGGAATATCACTGGTCGACCTAGCCGCATAGTCTATGACGGCTGGAAATTTGATTTTCTACCAAGCCGTATACTCAATGACGGCTGGATATTCCCTTTTCGACCCAGCCGTTTCAGTGTGTTTAAATTTCTTTTGTGATAAATGATGTGACATATTTTATTTTATTATAGATTGTACCTTACATTCCGGTGGAAGACTAAGAGGTGGTTATGGAAGATCAACCCCCACCTGTGCAAGTTTCCGAGGAAACAAGTGCTCACTATGCAAACAACTATCAGTGGAAAGATAAGGAAGATGCAAAGAAGTGGGCTCGGTCACAAGGGTTGAAAAAGATGTGCATCATAGTCCAGAATAAACAAGTTACAACCACCATCTTTCAAATAGTTTGCGAGTGTAGTGGAAAATATGAAAGCCATTGGAAAAACAGTAGTGAGTATAAACCAAAAACCACAAGGAAGAAGGGACGTTATAATACGAAGAAGTGTGGATTTCCTTTTAAGCTTCAATTTAAATACAAAAATGATAAGAAAGTCTGGTTTATGGTGAAAGTCGTATCGGGTTATCATAATCATCCTATTCCAGAGAGTTTGATCAACCATCCTTATTCGGCAAGGCTCAACCCCTTAGAAAAGGAGTTAGTACACGTGTGATAGGTGTTGTAAACACCTTGATATTTATCAGATTTTATGCTTTCTTGTGATTTTTCTTGTCGATTATGTATCTTATGTTTGATTTTGAGTTTATTAGGTGCAATAGAGTCACTGAGAGTAATAAAAGAAGAAATCACTCATTTAAAGCGTAAAGCGCAAAAGTATAAAATCACATGCGAGCTGTACTTGGAGCGGGCTAAAGTACGCGAGAATAAGGTGAAGAATGAACTCTCAGTTCCTCGAAACTAACACTTGAGTTGAGAAACGAACTTGGCTGGCGGTTATCTGAAACCGACAAACCATAAATGAGATAGTTAGCCCTTAACCACTACAGCTGGGTGCCGATAGCAGTTACCTTTCCTACACACCCTAAAATCCAGAGAAAATCTTTTTCTCTCATTCATTTTGGCAGCTGCTGTATATCTGAGTGTTAGAAAAATTACAGAGATCGAGAGATCGACAGAGGGGAGATTCAGAGAGGAATCGAGAGATACTTCCTGAGATTGATAAGTTGAGGCTGAATTAAGATGAGAAAGATGTAATAGCTGCAATTTTGAGTTAGGGTTTTGGATCTGGTAACAGTGAGATGAATTAGATGGAGATGCAGTTCTTGTAGGAGAGTTCGAGTTTACAAAGGAAATCAGAAGAAGGGTTTTGAGATTTTGCTGTCAAGAACTCGAATTTGAAGTAGAGAGATGAAAGAGAAACTTGGGGCTCGAATTGCAGACAAGATGTGTATGCTGTTGATATCCATGGGTTTATGTTTGATTCAGAAGTTGGGGTTTAGGTTGATTTCAGGTTGGGTTCGTGAATTGAAGCTGGTGAAGCTGCTACAACTGGTTGGCAGTGAGTTGGGTTGATTAGATGGAGGAGATTAAGGTTCTGATGTTCATTAATGGGTCGAGACTACAGTTCCTGAGCTGAGAAGGAAATGAAGATTTGTTGTTCCTGAAGAATTGAGGGCTCGATCTGAACAAGGAAGTTGGGTTGTGCTTGTAATCATGGTTGAACTGAAGGAAATAGGAGATGGGTTTGATCTTGAAGTGATTGAAGAAAGTTGGTGTTCGAGAAGTCAGAAATGGAAGACTCAGAGATTGGCAAGCTAATGAGTTACTGCTAGGGTTTTGCTGTTGGCTGAGGAATTGGAGGGAAATTGTGATATGAACTGGAAGAAGAAGCTGTAGTTGTGATTGGCTGAGTTACAAGGGTTTTGTGGAAAAGATGCAAGTGCCAGTGGAGAAGTTACAATGCTGGAAAGTCAGAGATGGAGTTAGTGCAATGGCAGTTCGAACGAGAATGCACTTGATACGGCTTAGGAGCTGCAGTTTCTGGTGGTGTTGTCGTTGCAGTCAAGTCAGGTTCAGTTGCAGAGCAGCAGAAGTGGCTCAAGGTGGTGGTACAAGTTTTATTAGTTGCTGCATCGGAGTGTGAATGAAATTGTAGGGGAAGAGATGAAATTACAAGTGACAAAGCTGAGGATGCTAATTGATGTGGTTCTGCTGCTGACGAATGCCTAAGATGGAAGAATTGGAGCATTAAGAGCATCTGATGTTGTTGGTTTGAAGGTCGTGTGGCTGGAGTTTGGAGCTAATACAAGAGCAGAATGAGCTTCAGGGAATGTGTTGATTTGAGTTGCATAGCTGCTGTAGTTGAATGGGTTTGAGGTTGCTGTTGGTAAGCGCCTAACGGAGAAGCGCGGTCACAGTGCAGTTGAGAAGGATCAATTGGGTTATGAATTGAATTTCCAGGGATTACAGTGAGTTGTGCAAGTGATGCAGCTATAGAATCTGGAGTTGCTGGTTTGTGGTGTTAAAACTGAATTAGCTTGTCAGTTCATTGAGACTGACGGGCTTAGTAATCTTCTAAATGCCATTATGGGCCTGTATTGGGCTGGAACGTGAATTTGGTGGAGCTGGTCAAGCCTTGGCTGGGATTTGGAATTCTAATATTTTGGAAAAACCTATTCACACAGAAAGATATATAAGCCTATTCACACCACAACAAGAGGGGTGTCTTTACTTCTCTTTTGTTCTAGGGCTTAGACATGGAAATTCTTCTTTTTATTCTTGTTATGAACTCCATGAGCATAAGTACTTAATTTTCTTTTGGTTATGGATTAGTTGGATTTCACATAACATGGTTCTTTGATTCAATATATTAGTTTTGTCTCATATTTATCGTTCTTGATTCTCTGAAAATATAGTTATATGATTAACGTATTATAACATGATTTGATTGTTTGTTTTGTCAAGTTGCAAATTGGTAGAACTTGTAATCACATCTATTGCTAGTTTAGGGTTAATCATCGAGCGATAATCCTTGAACACAAGTAGCATAAATATGGTTATAGCTTGTAGTGATACATCATTGTAAACATATGTGAACCACGACCTTTGTTAAATTGTTTGCGCAATGTATTTCGATTGCATTGATTAGCCTTATTTCATGAATCTTAATGCTCCATAGGAATTGAACTTGATTAGTGCAAGGCGTTAGGTTATTCTTTTGGTAGAATTCATATTCGCATCTTTTAATGTGTTTGTTGATGAAATCAGGAAATTAGCGGGATATCCTTTCGACAAGGTATTCTAGGGCTTTTGATAATGAGAGATTAAATACTTAGTCTAGTTATTAAGACAAGAAAATGTTTATGAATGAAAACAAAATTCTTAACCAATATCTTTACATCTTGATTTGCGTGTTTGCTTTGCTTTAATAATTTTTAGTATAATTTACTTTACATAAAAATCAGAAAAATCCCCCCTTGCTTTACATAAGAAACTGAAATATATTAAAAACCTAGTCCTCTCTGTGGGAACGATCATTTCTTACCCTTGCTATATTTTTTATATTTTGAGTAGTAAGAAAGTAATTTATTTTTGATGCATACGACAACGATCAAATTTTGGCGTCGTTGCCGGGGAGGCAGCGGTTGTCACTTGTTTTTGGTTTCTTATTTTTTGATTTTTGATTTTTGTTTTGTTTTTGTTTTATTTTTCTTATTTTTCGTATTTTGACATAGTTTTGGGAACTCTTGTTTCAGGTACTTATTATGGAAGGAGCATATTGGAACAACGGATACGGTTTTCAACCTCCTCAACACTATGACAATTGCCCACCAACTTTGGGATACAATCAAAACCAATTTATTGGCTATGATACATATTGTAGAGAACCTTATGGTGATTTCGTACACACCAACAACAACCTTGTAGTGGATATGTAAGTCAAGCACCTAGGTGGGAAAATTCTACTTCCAATTGGCTTTATCCGAGATGTATGAATGTTATGAATGAACAAGACCAACTTGACCATGATAAAGAGAACGTCGCACAAACCAATTTATGAAACACTTTTTCTTACCCGACTCTAGATCGTAGTTATGATCATTCACCCATTCAAAGGGAAGATTCATGGGAAAGAGAACCTATTGTAGCCAATGGTGGTAAGCGTGTGAACGTTAGAAAACTTGCACTGAAATTATATAAGTTGGAAGATGATGGAGCATCGAAAGAGCTTGTCGATGAAATTAGTAGGACCATTTATATGGAACTTAAACGACGTCGTGATAAAGGGTGGGACACCGACGACGATTCTGATTTCGGTGAGTCTGAAAACGAAGTCGAAAATGAAGTTCATGAGTTTTATGTTCTTTATACACTTCCAAGTGTGGACAAGAATACGTGTGGGGGAAACTTCTATTGGGCTATAGTTTCACTTTTGCTTTATTGTACTAATGTTTGTGTGAAGTTACTATATGCAAAACAGGTTCTATGGGTGGATCCCCAACTTTTCAGATTATTGATGTATGGGGAATTCGTTTTGCAAGTCGGGCTGACGACTTTAAACCAAGCGCTGCATGGGAGGCAACCCATATGATGAGTATTTCTTGTCTTATTTTTATTTTTGGTTCTTGTCTTGTTTTTAGTATTTTCTTGTTGCATATCATTATAAGATTCCCACCTTGACTTTCTTCGGACGATTCAATTTATATTGAGGACAATGTAAAGTTTAAGTGTGGGGGAATGGTTAAGCATTTGCATTGTAAATTTTTCATAGATTTTCAACTTTTATGTGAATTAGTGCATGAAAAACTCCAACTTGTAGTTAGTTTAGAGTCACATAATATACATGTCGCTAAGGTTACATCGAAATTCTCACAAGAGTGACTGAACTTAGAGATGACAGAGAAATCTTGCTTGTATGAGAGTTAAAGTTGGATTTAACTATGTCAATGGCAAGTGAGGTGCATAATGAATTAGGTATTAGAGTTGTGATCTCCTATAGCGAGACTACCTATTGTTACATCATGTGAGGCACCGACCTTCAATTCTTTGTACGTTTCTAAGTATGTGCTTTTAGAGAGTGTGTCGCCGTACGTTAATTTCGGGTAGAATGGTGAGCTACCCAACCTCCCACCAATAGAAGCACTATTTTGATCTCTTGAGTGCTATTGTATCAATCATGATGGTGACATCGAATTGCTAACTTACATACCGCTTGTAATCTTGTTTGCAGTTAACACCATCCACTTTATCTCCCTCTACACCAACAGGTCCATAGAAACACCATCATCATCAACAAGAGGAGCATCACAAATTCAAAGGAAAGTTCAAGACGTTCAAGGTTTACAAGCAACAGTACAGAAATGAGCAGATTTCATATTCAAGTAAAGAAACAAGATAAGGAGCAGAATTTATACAAGTTGAAGACTTATGTACAAGAGTGAAGATTATCAAGATGGGAGTTCAAGAAGTTTATGATATCGAGATAATACACGTTGTGAAGAATCAAGCGGTAAAATACTTATATCATGGCCATTTGTACTTATTTTATTTTTATTTCAGTTTATGTTTATTTCTCTTGTCTTACAAAAAAAATGAAAAAGAAAAAAAAAAGACAAGATAAATTTTTAGATTCATTATTAGTTTTATTATTTTGGTTTGTTTTTAGTTTTATGTTCTTTCAATGAAGCCAATGGAAAGAAGGAATATCCATAAATAAAGTTTCAAGCAACAAGGATTTGAAGAAAAATAGTTACATTGTCAAGATTCTACGAAGTTCAAGAGTTATCATCGACGGTAGAAGACCGAAGACGAAGATGATGACAAGGATTGAAGACCGAAGACTTTTCTATGGATGCTGTGAGAGTGGTGCTAACTGCACGTCGAACAGATAACGAGGTAAGTAAACATATTCCCACCTTCGTTAAGTGGTTGATTTCCTTTCTTAGAGATTGTCAGAAAAAGGGTTTTAAAAAAATGATAAAAGATGTGGGTTTTCAAAACAATTCGGAGGGTTTTGCCTTCCTACCATTCAACGTTTCGCAGGATTCTCTTTTTATTCCTACCTGGACATATGTGCGACCCATAAAAAAGCTATTTATTATTGAGAGCAACTTCATAAAACCCTTTCTGGTGAGGCAGAGTTGAGACTTTCGATCAGTCTCGAACATGGATTCTTTCGATAAGGGATGGTTATTTCTTTCTCAACTTTTAAGGATGAGATTGTGTTCATATATATGTCTAACTTCTTATGACTAGTGTGCAGAATTTTATGTCTTCTTAACGCGTTGGATGCTATCATTTCAGAGAACTAGTAAGTTGGAAAAATAGGTTTTGTGGGTATATCTCTAGTAAACCCTCACAAAACTATAACTCGTCCATTAGGGACACCTAGGGGTTCAAAGGCTTGTTATACGTGCTAAGTGTGACCGTATCCTCGACGACACGGAGTTGTATGTATGTTTTAGAATTGTTTTGTTTGATTTGCTCGAGGACTAGCAAAGTCTAAGTGTGGGGAAATTTGATAGGTGTTTACAACACCTTGATATTTATCTACTGTTTATGCTTTCTTTGTGAGTTTTCTTGTAGATTATGCATCTTCTATTTGATTTTGAGTTTATTAGGTGCAATGGAGTCACCGAGAGCAAAAGGAGAAGAACTCACTCATTTAAAGCGTAAAGCGCAAAAAGATCGATTCACATGCGAGCTATGCTTGGAGCGGGCTAAATTACGCGAGAAGGAGGTGAAGAATGAAATGTCAGTTCCTCGAAACTGACACTTGATTTGAGAAAGGAATTTGGCTGGTGGTTATCTGAAACCGACAAGCCATATATGAGATGGTTAGCCCTTAACCACAACAGCTGAGTGCCGATAGCAGTTACCTTTCCTACACACCCTAAGATTCAGAGGAAATCATTTATCTCTCATTCATTTCGGCAGCTGCTGTATATCTGAGTGTTAGAAAAATTACAGAGATCGAGAGATCGACAGAGGGGAGATTCAGAGAGGAATCGAGAGATATTGCCTGAGATTGAGAAGTTGAGGCTGAATTGAGATGAGAAAGAAGTAATAGCTGCAATTTTGAGTTAGGGTTTTTGATATGGTAACAGTGAGATGAATTAGATGGAGATGCAGTTCTTGTAGGAGAGTTCGAGTTTACAAAGGAATCGGAAGAAGGGTTTTGAGATTTTGCTGTCAAGAACTCGAATTTGAAGTCGAGAGATGAAAGAGAAACTTGGGGCTCGAATTGCAGACAAGATGTGTATGCTGTTGATATTCATGGGTTTATGTTTGATTATGAAGTTGGGGTTTAGGTTGATTTCAGGTTGGGTTCGTGAATTGAAGCTGGTGAAGTTGCTACAACTGGTTGGCAGTGAGTTGGGTTGATTAGATGGAGGAGATTAAGGTGTTGATGTTCATTAATGGGTCGAGACTGCAGTTCCTGAGCTGAGAAGGAAATGAAGATTTGTTGTTCCTGAAGAATTGAGGGCTCGATCTAAACCAGGAAGTTGGGTTGTGCTTGTAATCATGGTTGAACTGAAGGAAATAGGAGATGGGTTTGATCTTGAAGTGATTGAAGAAAGTTGGTGTTCGAGAAGTCAGAAATGGAAGACTCAGAGATTGGCAAGCTAATGAGTTACTGCTAGGGTTTTGCTGTTGGCTGAGGAATTGGAGGGAAATTGTGATATGAACTGGAAGAAGAAGCTGTAGTTGTGATTGGCTGAGTTACAAGGGTTTTGTGGAAAAGATGCAAGTGCCAGTGGAGAAGTTACAATGCTGGAAAGTCAGAGATGGAGTTAGTGCAATGGCAGTTCGAACGAGAATGCACTTGATACGGCTTAGGAGCTGCAGTTTCTGGTGGTGTTGTCATTGCAGTCAAGTCAGGTTCAGTTGCAGAGCAGCAGAAGTGGCTCAAGGTGGTGGTACAAGTTTTATTAGTTGCTGCATCGGAGTGTGAATGAAATTGTAGGGGAAGAGATGAAATTACAAGTGACAAAGCTGAGGATGCTAATTGATGTGGTTCTGCTGCTGACGAATGCCTAAGATGGAAGAATTGGAGCATTAAGAGCATCTGATGTTGTTGGTTTGAAGGTCGTGTGGCTGGAGTTTGGAGCTAATACAAGAGCAGAATGAGCTTCAGGGAATGTGTTGATTTGAGTTGCATAGCTGCTGTAGTTGAATGGGTTTGAGGTTGCTGTTGGTAAGCGCCTAACGGAGAAGCGCGGTCACAGTGCAGTTGAGAAGGATCAATTGGGTTATGAATTGAATTTCCAGGGATTACAGTGAGTTGTGCAAGTGATGCAGCTATAGATTCTGGAGTTGCTGGTTTGTGGTGTTAAAACTGAATTAGCTTGTCAGTTCATTGAGACTGACGGGCTTAGTAATCTTCTAAATGCCATTATGGGCCTGTATTGGGCTGGAACGTGAATTTGGTGGAGCTGGTCAAGCCTTGGCTGGGATTTGGAATTCTAATATTTTGGAAAAGGAAAATTTCTTGTTTGGTCCTAAGCCCATATAGTTATTTATAGTAGGGTCCAACCGGATCTTTTTTTTATCCGGAGGTCCAAAATTAATTAAAACATGGAAATGTCCATAATACCCATTACTACCAAACGTGTGTGTCTACACTGCTTACAAATTTGAGTACATATCTGGTACACTGCTTAAAAATTCGAGTACATATTTGCTACACTGCTTACAAATTTGAGTACATATCTGTCGCACTGCTTAGAAATCTGAGTACATATCTGTCGTACTGCTTACAAATCCGATTATATATCTGAATGCTTACCAATTCGAGTACATATTTGCTGCACTGTTTCCAGGTAGAGTACAAATCTGTAAGAATCAATGATAAATAAATTAGAAAACGTTTTACATCACATATATTGTAGGATCATACAAATTAATCTATGATATTTCTTCAGTACAGTATTAAATCATAGGAAGAAAAAAAAGGAAAACCTACAAATCCACAGTAAACACGGAAAAATTTATACAAAACTAGCACATATTTCAGTATTGAGCATAAATACTCATGGATCAAACAAAAAAAAGTGACAAAACTCTGAATAAAACAGAATCAGAAGCTTCTATCAGTACGCCCTGGCAGATCATATGAATTAAGTGAATAAAATTTATGAATAAAACATAATTAAAGCAGTTTTTTCAGTGTTCAATATATGTACTATTGATTCTTAGTAACCTAAAAATCAACAGATAAGTAAGGAATCTATGAATATAACAAAATCAAAAGAAGTGATAAGTCTATGAATAAAAAAAATAAAATCAAAGCATCTTATTTCCAGTATGCGATATATGTACTGTTGGATCAAACAACAAAAATCATTATTTAAACAAAAAATAAACAATTAACTAGGTTTTTTGTCAGTATAGCATATATGTACTGATGGTTCATACACAAACAACCGAAAAAAAACCTAAAACCAGCAAAATAAACTATTATAATCATCTAGTAACAAAATGAATAAAAAAAACGTAATTATTCAGTATGCATATATTACTGCTGGATCAAACAACAACAAAAAAAATTATTTAAACAAAAACTAAACAATTAACTAGGTTTTTTGTCAGTACATCATATACGTACTGATAGTTCATACACAAAAACAACTGAAAAAAACCTAAACCCAACAAAAGAAAACTAATATAATCAGATCTAGTAACGAAATGAATAAAAAACGTAACTATTCATCTAGATCCTGGATTATTTTCATGAAAATGAAGGAACACTTGATTAATCATGCGTGCAAATTGGAAAACATAATCAAACATCAACTAATTAATGATTAGATCTTGAAACCTTCGAATAAACATTACGAGAAGAAGATTAATAAGGAAAATCAACTTACCAAAGGCTAGAATCGATTTGGGTTCTTGAATCGATCAAGATGTTCTAAAAATCTTCGTTTCCAAGCTTTATCCTAATACAAAAAACTAGAAATTAAAGAATGAAGAAATGAATTGATTTCATTGAATCCCGCATCAGTAGAGAAGAGGAGAGGGAGAGGGAGAGGGGGAGAGAGAGAGAGAAACTGAATCTGAGAAGAAAAAGAATATGGAGAGAAACTGGCTTATGTTTCTGTTATATATAGTAAAGGCTATTTTGGGAATTCTAAAAATGCACGTAATATTTACACACGTGTGCAGGACCTGGGCTTTAAAAATTAGGTCCATTTTTCTCTTTTCTTTTAATTATGGACCTACCGTTACTGGGCTTTAGTGGGTGGATCTGCCACTAACTAAGAACACCATAATAGTACCTATAGGTAATTCCTACTTTGGAAAAACCTATTCACTTAGAAAGATATATAAGCCTATTCACACCACAACAAGAGGGGTGTCTTTACTTCTCTTTTGTTCTAGGGTTTAGACATGGAAATTCTTCTTTTTATTCTTGTTATGAACTCCATGAGCATAAGTACTTAATTTTCTTTTGGTTATGGATTAGTTGGATTTCACATAACATGGTTCTTTGATTCAATATATTAGTTTTGTCTCATATATATCGTTCATGATTCTCTGAAAATATATTTATATGATTAACGTATTATAATATGATTTGATTGTTCGTTTTGACAAGTTGCAAATTGGTAGAACTTGTAATCACATCTATTGCTAGTTTAGGGTTAATCATCGAGCGATAATCCTTGAACACAAGTAGCATAAATATGGTTATAGCTTGTAGTGATACATCCTTGTAATCATATGTGAACCATGACCTTTGTTAAATTGTTTGCGCAATGTATTTCGATTGCATTGATTAGCCTTATTTCATGAATCTTAAGGTTCCATGGGAATTGAACTTGATTAGCGCAAGGCGTTAGGTTATTCTTTTGGTAGAATTCATATTCGCATCTTTTAATGTGTTTGTTGATGAAATCAGGAAATTAGCGGGATATCCTTTCGACTAGGTATTCTAGGGCTTTTGATTATGAGAGATTAAATATAAATTCTAGTTATTAAGACAAGAACATGTTTGTGAAGAAAACGAAATCCTTAACCAATATCTTTACATCTTGATTTGTGTGTTTGCTTTGTTTTATTTGTTTTTACTATAATTTACTTTCCATAAAAAACAAAAAAATCCCCCCTTGCTTTACATAAGAAACTGAAACATATTAACAACCTAGTCCTCTATGTGGGAACGATCCTTTCTTACCCTTGCTATATTTTTTATATTTTGAGTAGTAAGAAAGTAATTCATTTTTGACGCATACGACAGCGATCAACGTGTTGAGTAAAAGACGCACAAGACCTATTGATATTCTTAGTGGCGTGAAGGTGTTAATGATAGGTGTAGAACACACCTTGATTTACCATCTATTGATTATGATTTCTTTGCTATTTTTCTTGTAAATTATGTATTTTACGTGTGTTTTTGAGTTATTAGGTACTTTGGAGTCATGCGGAGAAAAATTAAAAGAAATCATCCAAAATTGAGGAAGAAGGGCAAAATTATCATTTCATGGAGAAAACTATCTGGAACCCGTCATGGTTAAGGGACAACTCTTTTGGAGGATCATTAAAGACACTTCAGCTCATGATAAGGGGAAACCCATTTAAGTGTTAAAGGCATCCGGTTAGATACTCAAGGCAAGCTAGCTTGGGATGTTATTGGGCGGCACATATTAGTGCCTAGGTCAGGACCCAATTTGCATAACCTAAAATTGAGTTCTCTCTCAATCATTATTATCACTATTCACCTGAATGAGGAAAAGGTGCACAAGCAGCTGTTGTTGCTGAAACTGAGAGATTGAGAGGAAATCGAGAGACAGAAAGAAGAATTTAATGGTTAAATTGAGAGTTTTAGAATCTAGGGTTTGAGAAGAAATAGTTGTTGTTGATGTTGCTGTTGTGAAATCGAGAGACCCAAGAGATTCAAATTGATAAAATTAATGGAAGATGCTCTGCTGGAATTATTACAGGAAGAAGAAATGACGGGTTGGTGTTATTAATGGTCGCGGTTGAGAAGAAATCAAGGAACGGTAGAGATTGAAATTAGAATTAGGGTCTTATTGTGAGAAAAGGGATCTGAGATTGAGGTGGTGAGATGCGGCTGTGGTTATGAGAAAGAAGAAGAAGATGCAGAAGCAGTAGCAAGATTATACACAGGAGATTGAAGAAGGAATTGGGTCTTGAGAGATGGCGATGAAGACATAAACAAATGAGGTTTTGAAGGAGGAGAGAATAGAGTTTGATTCTGTTGGCAGTGAATTAATGATTGAGAAGAATAAAGAACATAAGAAGAAGAAGATGCTGCAAAGTGTTCAGCTCAGCCTAGAGAAGCAACAGAGAAATGGGTTTTGGTAGAATCAGTTAGGGTTTGAAATAGACACAGATTTGAGCAGAATTGAAGAACATGGGTTTGATTACTGTTGATGTTGGTGCAGTGGAATGGATGAGTTGGAATTGATGTTGTAATACCAAGAACAGATGGGTGAATCTCTAGAGAAGCAAAGAATGACAAAGCTGAATGAATGAAACAATAGATGTATGTTTAGGATGTTGAATGAATTTGCAGGAAGAGCTGAGCTGAGAAAGGCCTGAAAGAATGGCCGGAAATGCCAAAGAAAACAGCCGAAACTCTGCCAAATTTGCATTCCAACGAGCCAACTCAGTGACTAAGACCAGTTAGCTGAGTAAGACCTGCTGATTCGATGTCTGACTCCCTTCTCGCTTGACTCTATTGACTAACGGAGGACCGTCAGTTTGACAATTACATTTAACGGAACTATGACGAAATATTCCCTCGACTGCAACAGTATCTCAGGTGATCGGAAATGATTTTCCCGGCAGATTTCCGGTGGTACCAGGATTTTTCGGCGACCCAATATGTGGAGAATTTTGTGAAGAGTATTCTAGACTCATGGGTGTGAAGACTTGGGTTTGGAATTTGATGAAGAATTTGGTTTGAATTTGGAAAGAGAAGATGGAAGATTTGAGAAAGACTTGGATTTGGAAGTTGAGCTATAAAAGGGAAAGGGATTCTATTCCTAGGAGGATTGCAAGCAAATTGAAGCCTATAAATATAGAAGTTCTCTACTTTTCTCTATACACTTCTACACCTCTACACAGACTACACTTTGGTTTTTTTTTTGCTTTCTCTTTTCTTTATTCTTTGTGAACTTCAAAACCATGAGTAGCTAATTTGATTGTTGATTGAGGATGAATTTCTAGTTCTTGACATGTTTTGAGTTTTGTTTTAAATCTACTTTGATGTTTTCACATGATTATCGTTTGTTTTTACTAATATGAGTGTTTATGATCGATTGATAGGTTGTTTAGAGTGCACGCTAAATTGATTTGTTAATTTGATCTAAAGCTAGTGAAAGTTAGGGGATACGTAATAGTTTCTTGACTATTTACATAAGTAGAAAACACGAGACTTTGCGGAGGGATTCCGTGGAGCAATTATGTGTGAAAAAACGCTAGAAAGTGGACCGAGCGAACCGAGTTTAATTACTAGTACTAAACCTAAATTCATAAATATTAATGCGTTCATTGAATTACAACATCTTGTAAGCGAACCTCAAGGTGGTTCTTTAGAATAGAATCTGATAACTAAGCAGACTGATACTTAGTGAAACAAGGAATTTTGGGGTTAGCTAAGCGAACCTGCTATCCTACGGTTGGTGATAATCTGTGACTAATAAACAGTGGAAAAAAACATAACTTGACTCATTGTTTTGCAAAGAAGAAGGATTCTTTGATCTTGTCTCTTTTATTGATTTTCCTTTATCTTTTAATTGCTTTGTTTATTTATTTTGCTTTTTAAAATCTAAAACCAAAACCCCCCTTTTTGTGACATTATAAGACAACTAAAACCTCTTGCTCCTCGTGGGAACAACTTAACTACCACCATGTTACTTGTTAATTGAGTGGAAAAATATTCACTAATTTGTTGTGGTTACGACACACATCAAATGTTGGCACCGCTGCCGGGGAGCAGCGGACGATTTTAGTTGTTTTCTTTTTTCTTTTTGCTTTATTCTTGCTTTGTTAGATTCTATTATCGTGTCTAACGTAGTTTTTGAGAATCTTATTTTCAGGTACTTGATCTCTGGCACCTAAACAGTGGGATTACCAACGTTAGGGGATTACAACTCGCAAGGGAACAATACTACAAGAAGCTCGGAACTTGCAAGAAGAGCCTTCTACATCAACCATGGTAGGTGGTACAAATAATCCACCTCCACCTCCATATGCGGAGAGAAAGTTGAGAGAGTTAATTTCTCCAAATTTAGATTCGCAACCATTGGGTATCATAATAACTAACCCAGTGGAGATGAAGTCGATTCTAGTTCACCATTTACCGAACTTCCTAGGACATCCTGGTGAAGATCCAAACCATCAACTACAAAATTTTCAACACAAGATGACAATTCTTAGGCAAGGTACCGATGACAGTGATACAACTATGTTGCAAGCTTTTCCATTCTCCTTAAAAGACTTAGCCGAAGAATGGTTGTATTATCTACCCTCAGGGAGTGTTACAACATGGGCCGAGATGAAAAAGCTATTTCTAGAGAAGTATTTTCCATCTTCCAAGGCGGATGTGGTTCGTAAAGAGATTAGTGGAGTCTTACAAATTTCGGGGGAATCACTCCATGAGTATTGGAAGCGGTACAAGAAGTTGTTAGCAAGCTGCCCACACGATAATGTGTCACCACCACTCGTCATTATTTTATGAAGGATTACTTCCGGATGAACGTAACTTGATTGATGCATCTGCGGGTGGTTCACTTATGACGAAGATAATTTCCCAAGCAACTAGTTTGATTGAGAGTATGTCTGCAAATGAACAACAATTTTATGCAAGACATGGTTCCAATATCCGAAGGGTTAGTGAAATGGAGGAATCTTCACAATCGGCTCAACGGTTAAACAACATAGAGAGGGTAGTGCAATGAATGGCCGTGGTAATTATTCCGGACGATGAGACCGAACAAGTGAATGCTTTGTTTCCAAATCAAAGTCCACAGTATGATCCGTACTCAAATACTTACAATCCCGGTTGGAAATATCATCCTAACTTTAGGTATGCAAACAAGCAAGCGGCGGCTCCTAATTCATAAGTGCAACAAGGTGGTTTCCAACAACAACGCTTCCAACCACAATAACTCAAGGAGCAAGGTTCTTCAATTGATCACAAGTTCAATGCATTGATGCAAGGCATGCAAGGTATGGCCACTATGTTTCAACAAAGCCAACAAAAGAATGAATCAGCCATCAAGGATTTACAAACTCAAGTAGGACAATTGGCGACCGATATGAACTTAATGAAAGCTCAAGTATCCACAAAGCTTCCTTCACAACCATTTGTGAATCCAAGAGAAAATGTTAATGCGGTTACTTTAAGAAGTGGAAGACAAGTGGAGAGTCCGGGTCATCATGAAGAAGATAGTGAAGAGTTAGCCAAAGACAAGGAGGAAGTCGCACCAAAGGAGAATTCAACACCAACCGACCAACCCAAGGAACCAGTTCCTACTTTCACTATTCTACCCCCTTTTCCTAGTCGCTTTGCTAAGTCCAAGAAAGAAGCTCAAGACAAGGAACTCATGGACATCTTCAAGAAGATAGAAATCAACATCCCATTCATAGAGGCCATCAAGACAATACCAAGGTATGCTAAGTTCATGAAGGAATTATGCACAAAGAAGGATAGGTTGCTTGATAATGAAATTATTAAAGTTGGCGAGAGTGTGTCGGCTATGCTATTGAAGAAGATGCCTACAGAGTGTACGGATCCCGGTAGTTTCACGGTGCCAATTACTATTGGTACAAAAAGGTTTGAATATGCTTTACTTGACATGGGAGCTTCCATTAGTTTGATGTCGGCCGATATATATGACTCCTTGAATCTTGGACCGTTGAAAGAGACAAGAGTTATTATCCAATTAGAAAATAAGTCTAACATATATCCTAAGGGACTTGTAGAAGACGTGCTAGTGCAAGTAAATGAGCTTATTTTTCCGGTTGATTTCTTTGTGGTGGATATGGACAACAATGAGAATCGGTTATCTTCTTCTCTACTTATTGGGAGGCTATGAAAACCACAAAGACGAAGATTGATGTTGATAAGGGTACACTTACGATGGAATTCGACAAGGAGATAATCCACTTAAACATATTTGAAGCCATGCGCTACCCAAGTGAAGTGCATTCCGTTTACTCCATTGATGTGGTTGGTTCATTAACGCAACAAATGGTGGAATGGAGTCAAGAGGACGAACTTGATGTGGTGTTGCAAAAGAGCATTGAATTGGACGTCCACGGCTTGTCTAACTTGGATGTCGAAATATCCAAGGAATTGGTGGAGATGTGTGGTGCCTTCACGGCATTACAAGAAGCTAAAATGGGTAATGTTTCATATATTTCTTTACCCGTGAAAGATGAATTACTTGTACCATCTATTGTGAATGCGCCTAAACTAGAGTTGAAGCCACTTCCGAACCATTTGAAGTATGCTTTCTTCGGAGATGGAGATGAGCTTCCGGTGATTATTACAAAAAACCTCACACCGGTACAAGAAGACTGTTTGCTTAGAGTCTTGAAAGAGCACAAAACGGCTATTGGGTGGATGTGGACATCAAAGGCATTAGTCCATCCATGTGCATGCATAAGAGAACGTGAAGCCGGTACGTGATGCTCAATGTAGGCTTAATCCTCCCATGATGGAGGTTGTGAAGAAAGAGATACTCAAATTGCTGAGTGTGGGGGCAATCTACCCAATTTCCGATACCAAGTGGTTTAGTCTGGTACAAGTGGTACAAAAGAAGTTCGGTGTTACGGTTGTTAGAAATCAAGACGATGAACTTTTTCCTACAAGAGTTCAAACCGGTTGGAGAGTGTGCATTGACTATAGAAAGATTAATTTCGTAACCCGAAAGGATCACTTTCCTTTACCTTTCATTGATCAAATGCTGGAGCGGTTAGCGGGGCATTCTCACTATGTTTCTTGGACGATTATTTTGGATACAATCAAATTGTTATTGCAGCGGAGGACCAAGAGAAGACCACTTTCACTTATCGGTTTGGAACGTTTGCATATAGACGAATGCCGTTTGGTCTTTGCAATGCACCGGCTACTTTCCAAAGATGCATGGTAAGTATATTCTCGGACTATGTAGAGCGCGTCATCGAGGTATTTATGGATGATTTTAGTGTTTATGGTAATTCTTTTGATAGATTTTTAGACAACCTTGAACTAGTTCTTAAACGATGCATAGACACAAACCTTGTCCTTAATTGAGAGAAATGTCACTTTATGGTAAACCACGACATGGTACTTGGTCACATTGTGTCCTCGCGAGGGCTCGAAGTGGACAAGTCAAAGATAGATTTAATAAGAAACCTAGAATATCCCACTTCGGTGAGGGAGATACGTTCATTTCTTGCCCATACAGGTTTCTACAGGCGGTTTATCAAGGATTTCTCAAAAATCTCCATGCCGATGTGCAAGTTACTACGAAAGGAGGTACCTTTTGACTTCAACAAGGAATGCAAGGATGCCTTTGACAAATTGAAGGCGATGTTGACAAAAGTACCGATTATCAAGTCACCGGATTGGAATCTTCCATTTGAATTAATGTGTGATGTTAGTGATTATGCGGTTGGAGCCGTTTTGGGTCAAAGAGTGGACAAGTTTTCCCATGTTATCTATTATGCATCTGGGACTCTCAATGATGCACAAATCAACTATTCTACCACGGAAAAGGAGTTACTGGTTATAGTTTTTGCATTAGAAAATTTTCGATCATACTTGGTGGGTACAAAGGTTATTGTGTATTCCAATCATGCCGCACTAAGACACTTAAGAAAGAAGCCAAGCTAAGACTAATCCAGTGGATCCTATTGCTACAAGAATTCGACATAGAAATTCGAGACAACAAAGGTGTGGAGAATGTCGTTGCCGAATCATCTTAGTAGACTTGTTATGTCTCAAGAAGAACTTCCATTACAAGATCGCTTTCTGGACTAACAACTTTTCTCCTTGGAAGAATCAACACCTTGGTACGCGGATATAGTAAATTACTTGGTGACAGGAAAGGTACCTAATACAATGTCCATCTTCCAAAAGATGAAACTTAAGAAGATAGCCAAACAATATGTGTGGGATGAACCATACTTGTGGAAATATGGCGTTGATCAAATAATGCGAAGGTGCATACCTAACTCCGAATTTCAATCTATTCGTTCGTTTTGTCACACTTTTGCTTGTGGTGGTCATTTTGGTTCTAAATGTACCGCTCTCAAAGTTCTCGAGAGTGCCTTTTATTGGCCCACCTAGTTTGAAGATGCATATGTTTTTTGTAAATCGTGTGATAGATGCCAACGAACGGGCAATCTAGGTACTCGAAATCAAATGCCACTCACACCAATTCTCGCCGTTGAGATTTTTGATGTGTGGGGAATCGATTTTATGGGCCTTTCTGTCAATTCAAATGGAAATTTTTATATACTTCTTGTTGTGGATTATGTTTCGGAATGGGTGGAAGCTAGAGCCGCCAAAACTAATGATTCTCAAGTTGTTTGTGATTTTGTAAGAGAAAACATATTCACTAGGCATGGTACACCAAGAGTGGTGATAAGCGATGGAGGCTCACATTTCAAGAAGTCTTTCCACGCTCTCCTCAAGAAGTACAACATAACACCAAGATCGGTACGCCTTACCATCCACAAACTAATGGACAAGCGGAAATTTCAAATCGTGAGATCAAGTCCATTATTAAGAAAACGGTGGATACAACAAGGAAAGATTGGAGCTTTAAGCTCAATGATGCTCTTTGGGTGTATAGAACGACGTACAAGACACCAATTGGTATGTCTCCGTATCGATTGGTTTATGCCAAAGCTTGTCATCTTCCGGTTGAACTTGAACATAAGGATTATTGGGCGATAAAGAAGTGCAACATGGAGTATGATGAAGCGGGAAGCAAAGAAAGTTACAACTAAATGAGCTAGAGGAGATACGTAATTATGCATACGAGAGTGCCCGAATTTGTAAGGAAAAGACCAAGCATTTTCATGACAATATGATTTCTCGAAAAAAATATTGTTGTAGGGAAAAAAGTTCTTTTATTTAATACTCGCTTACGTTTATTTCCGGGTAAGCTTAAGTCCCGTTGGGTGGGACCATTTGTTGTTACTAATGTTCATGATCATGGTGCAGTTGAAATTGTTAGTGACAAGACAGGAGAACCTTTCAAAGTCAACGGCCATAGGTTGAAGCCATATTATGAAAACTTTCCAATAGAGAATATGGAAGTGATTGGACTTCGAGATGTGCTCCCTCTGGAGTAGTAATGTGAAGCAAGAGCTAAGTCGGGCCGACGACGTTAAAACAAGCGCTTCATGGGAGGCAACCCACTGGTTTTGTATTTCTTATCCTTTTGCTTTTTGTTTTGTTTATTTATTTTTCTTGTTCCATATCATGTTAGGATTTCCCACCTTGACTTTACTAGGACGATTCAATTACATTGAGGACAATGTAAGGTTTAAGTGTGGGGGAGAAATTTTTTTTTGCATAAAACCTCCAACTTGTAGATATTTTAGAGTCACTAGCATACTTTGAGGTATGTTTACATAGAGAATTCTGACCGACATAACTGAACTTGGAAGTGTTAGGGAACTACGTTCGGATTTCTTACTTGTTAGAGTGTTAAATAATGGATTTAATCATGCCGGTGGCAAATGAGGTGTAGAGGGAAATGCATTATTAGAGTTGCTGATCAATCATTAGAGGAGATTACCCGTATTTATATCATGCGAGGCACCGACCATAAATTTTTTGTACCTGACTAAAAAAGCTTTGTTTTGAGTGTGTGTCACCATACGTTAATTCCGGGTATAATGGTGAGCTACCCAACTTCACACCAATTTTCAGCACTATTTTTGATCTCTTGAGTGCTAATTTTGTCAATCATGAGGGTCACGTCTATAGATGAAAGCCTCCTTCTTAAAGTTCGATTTGCAGTTAGCACCATTCTCTCGACAACAATGGGTCCATAGAAACACCATCAAAAACAAGGGAACGGTATCAAAATTTACGAGGAAAGTTGAAGACGTTTAAGGTTTACAAGCAACGGAACAAGAAAAGAGCAAATTTCATATTCAAGTAAAGCAACATACAATGAGCAGATTTTTACATATTTGTTGAAGACTTACAATACAATAAGCATAATTATACATACATGTTAAAGACTTTTTTACAAGAGAAAAGAATCAAAAGGTGAGAATTATTGAAGTTTATGGTTTCGAGACGATAAAAGTTGTGAAGAATCAAGCGGTAAACTACTTTCCCACGGCCAAGGTTTGTTTTATTTTGACTTTGTTTTGTATTTTATTTCTCTTTTCTTAAAAAAAATATGAAAAAGAAAAAAAAAATGAAAAAAAACAAGACAAGAGAAATTTTATTTTTGTATTTATTTAATCAGCCGTGGGGAAGGAAAATCTATAAGGAAGTTTCAAGCGACAAGGATTTAAGGAAAAGGTTACAAATTGTCAAGGATCTACGAAGTTCGAGAGTTTATCATCAATAGTTGAAGCCGAAGACGAGGATCGAGACCGAGAAGACAAGGAGACGAAAACGTTTCTATTGGATGCTGTGAGAGTGGTGTTATCATAATTGGCAATCAGATGTGAAGGTGAGTAAGTAATCTCATCCTCGATAATAGTGGTTGATTTCCTTTCTTAGAGATCGTCAGAAAAATATTTTTACTTCCCACGATTTTTTGGGGTCTCCAGAAATTATTCGGAAGGTTTCCCACCCACCATTCTACGTGTGGCAGGATTTCTCTCTTCATTCCTACCTGCACACATGTGAGAACCATAAAAGTACATCTTTTGAGTGCAATTTCATAAAACCCTTTTGGTGAGGCAGAGTCAAGGCGAATGCTTATTGGTCGCTCTCAAACCTGAAATCTTGCATTATGGCATAAGTTGACCGGTCACACTTTCTTCGATTAATCTCACTTTATATTTGAATTTTCTCTTATACTTCTGACTTCTTGACACGAGATTGAGAATCTTTATGTTCTTATATCTCTTTGGATGCTTGCGGCGCTGGAAAGCTTTGAAGTTGTATGTTTTAGTTTGATTTGCTCGAGGACTAGCAAAGACCAAGTGTGGGGGAATTTGATAGGTGTAGAATACATCTTGATTTACTATCTATTGATAATGCTTTCTTTGCTATTTTTCTTGTAAATTATGTATTTTACGTGTGTTTTTGAGTTATTAGGTACTTTGGAGTCATACGGAGAAAAATAAAAAGAAATCATCCAAAATTGAGAAAGAAGGGAAAAATTATCATTCCATGGAGAACATTATCTGGAGCCCAGTCATGGTTAAGGGACAACTCTTTTCGAGGAGCATTAAAGACAGCTCAGCTCAGGATAAGGGGAAACCCATTTAAGTGTTAAAGGCATCCGGTTAGATACTCAAGGCAAGCTAGCTTGGGATGTTATTGGGCGGCCCATATTAGTGCCCAGGTCCGGACCCAATTTGTATAACCTAAAATTGAGTTCTCTCTCGATCATTATTATCATTATTCACCTGAACGAGGAAAAGCTGCGCAAGCAGCTGTTGTTGCTGAAACTGAGAGATTGGGAGGAAATCGAGAGACAGAAAGAAGAACTTAATGGTTAAATTGAGAGTTTTAGAAGCTAGGATTTGAGAAGAAATAGATGTTGTTGATGTTGTTGTTGTGAAACCGAGAGACCCAAGAGATTCAAATTGATGAAATTAATGGAAGATGCTCTGGTGGAATTATTACAGGAAGAAGAAATAATGGGTTGGTGCTATTGGTGGTCGTTGTTGAGAAGAAATCAAGGAACAAAAGATATTGAAATTAGAATTAGGGTCTTATTGTGAGAAAGGGGATCTGAGATTGAGGTGGTGAGATGCGACTGGGGTTATGAGAAAGAAGAAGAAGATGCAGAAGCAGTAGCAAGATTATACACTGGAGATTGAAGAAGGAATTGGGTTTTGAGAGATGGAGATAAATATATAAACAAATGAGGTTTTGAATTACAGAGAAGGAGGAGAAGAATAGAGTTTGATTCTGTTGGCAGTGAATTAATGATTAAGAAGAATAAAGAACATAAGAAGAAGAAGATGCTGCGAAGTGTTCAGCTCAGCCTAGAAAGCAAAAGATAAATGGGTTTTGGTAGAATCGGTTAGGGTTTGAAATAAACACAGATTTGAGCAGAATTGAAGAACATGGGCTTGATTACAGTTGATGTTGGTGAAGTGGAATGGATGAGTTGGAATTGATGCTGTAATATCAAGAACAGATGGGTGAATCTCTAGAGTAGCAAAGAATGACAAAGCTGAATGAATGAAATAATAGATGTATGTTTAGGATGTTGAATGAATTTGCAGGAATGAAGCTGGGCTGAGAAAGGCCTGGAAGAATGGCCGGAAATGTCAGGAAAATAGCCGAAACTCTGCCAAATTTGCATTCAAGCGGGACCAGTTAGCTGAGTAAGACCTGCTGATTCGATGTCTGACTCCTTTCTCTCTTGACTCTATTGACTAACGGAAGACCGTCAGTTTGACACTTACTTTTAAAAGAACTATGACGGAATATTCCCTCGACTGCAACAGTATCTCAGGTGATCGGCAATGAAAATTCCGGTGGTACCAAGATCTTTCCGGCGACCCAATATGTGGAGAATTTTGTGAAGAGTATTCTTGGATTTGGAATTGGATGAATAATTTGGTTTGAATTTGGAAAGAGAAGATGGAAGATTTGAGAAAGACTTGGATTTGGAAGTTGAGCTATAAAGGGAAAGGATTCTATTCCTAAGAGGATTGCAAGCAAATTGAAGCCTATAAATAGAGAAGTTCTCTACTTTTATCTATACACTTCTGCACCTCTACACATACTACACTTTGGTTTTTGTTTTCTTTCTTTTTTCTTTATTCTTTGTGAACTTCAAATCCATGAGTAGCTAATTTTATTATTGATTGAGGATGAATTCCTAGTTCTTGACATGTTTTGAGTTTTGTTTTAAATCTACTTTGATGTTTTCACAAGATTATCGTTTTTTTTACTAATATGAGTGTTTATGATCGATTGATAGGTTGTTTAGAGTGCACGCTAAATTGATTTGTTAATTTGATCTAAATCTAGTGAAAGTTAGGGGATACGTAATAGTTTCTTGACTATTTACATAAGTAGAAAAGACGAGACCTTACGGAGGGATTCCGTGGAGCAATTATGTGTGAAAACAACGCTAGAAAGTGGACCGAACGAACCGAGTTTAACTACTAGTACTAAACCTAAATTCATAAATCATAATACGTTCATTGAATTACAACATCTTGTAAGCGAACCTCAAGGTGGTTCTGTAGAATAAAATCTGATAACTAAGCAGACCTATTACTTAGTGAAACAAGGAATTTTGGGGTTAGCTAAGCGAACCTGCTATCCTACGGTTGGTGATAATCTGTGACTATCAAAAAGTGGAAAAAACATAACTTGACTCATTGTTTTGCAAAGAAAAGGATTCTTTGATCTTGTCTCTTTTATTGATTTTCCTTTATCTTTTAATTGCTTTGTTTATTTATTTTGCTTTATAAAATTTAAAACCGACCCCCCCTTTTTGTGACATTATAAGACAACTAAAACCTATTGCTTCCCGTGGGAACGAACTTAACAACCACCATATTACTTATTAATTGAGTAGAAAAATATTTACTAATTTGTTGTGGTTACGACACGCATCAAATGTTGGCGCTGCTGCCGGGAGAAGCGGACGATTTTAGTTGTTTTATTTTTACTTTTTGCTTTATTCTTGCTTTATTAGATTCTATTATCGTGTCTAACGTAATTTTTGAGAATCTTGTTTTAGGGTACTTGATCTCTGGCACCTAAACAGTGGGATTACCAACGTTGGGGGATTACAACTCGCAAGGGAACAATACTACAAGAAGCTCGGAACTTGCAAGAAGAGCCTTCTACATCAACAATGGTAGGCGATACAAATAATCCACCTCCACCTCCACCTACAAAGAGAAAGTTGAGAGAGTTAATTTCTCCAAATTTAGATTCGCAACCATTGGGTATCACATTAACTAACCCAGTGGAGATGAAGTCGAGTCTAATTCACCATTTATCGAACTTCCTAGGACATCCTGGTGAAGATCCAAACAGTCAACTACAAAATTTTCAACACAAGATGACAATTCTTAGGTAAGGTACCGATGACAGTGATACGTCTATGTTGCAAGCGTGTCCATTCTCCTTACAAGTCTTAGCCAAAAAATGGTTGTATTATCTACCCACAAGGAGTGTTACAACATGGGCCGAGATGAAAAAGCAATTTCTAGAGAAGTATTTTCCAGCTTCCAAGGCGGTTGTGGTTCGTAAAGAGATTAGTGGAGTCTTACAAATTTCGGGGGAATCACTGCATGAGTATTTGGAGCGGTACAAGAAGTTGTTAGCAAGCTGCCCACACTATAATATATCACCACCACTCGTTATTATTTTATGAAGGATTACTTCCGGATCAACGTAACTTGATTGATGCAGCTGCGGGTGGTTCACTTACATAGAAGATAATTTCCCAAGCAACTAGTTTGATTGAGAGTATGGCTGCAAATGCACAACAATTTTATGCAAGACATGATTCCAATATCCGGAGTGTAAGTGTGGCAAATCGGTTCCAAGATTGTCAATATGAAAAAGGATTTACAAAGTAAAGATGTCGACATACTTTGGATTTTGGCAGTGGTTCGCCGATGGAAAGGAATATAGGTAATGGTTTGTCCTTTCCTAACACCGAGGCCTTTTCGGCACAATTGTCTCCAGAGTTGGCAGAAAACTTTGTAGTTAAGCGTGCTCGGGCGGGAGCAATCCAGGGATGGGTGACCTCCCGGGAAGTTACTGTTGGATTACCGCAGCGATGCCCGTTGAAAACCCCACACTGCCGGACCACCGTAGTGGCTAAGTGGGGACAATATCGGTGGAGGGACGGGTCATTACAAATGGTATCAGAGCCGATGACGGGTCATCTGCCGAGGGTGGGAAGGTACGCTGGACGGGGTTGGTCCAGGTGCTTCCCATGAGGGGCAGGGAACGTCGGAGATTTGGGCTTGAGAATATATTCCGAAGCCGAGGACGGCTCCAATTTAAGGTGGTGGTATTGTAATACCCCGATATTCGTCAGTGGTTGGCCGAATGGAATATAAATAATGATTTGTCCTTTCCTATCATCGAGGCCTTTTCGGCACAATTGGCTCCAGAGTTGGCAGAAAACTCTGCAGTTAAGCGTGCTCAGACGGGCGCAATCCAGGGATGGGTGACCTCCTGGGAAGTTACTGCTGGATTACCGCAGCGATGCCCGTTGAAAACTCCACACTTCCGGATAACCACAGTGGCTAAGTGGGGACAGTATCGGTTGAGGGACGGGTCATTATAAATGGTATCAGAGCAGCGATTAGATCCTTCGGGGAACTAGTTGTTGCGCAAACAATAGTAAATGTTAATTGTGCTTCGATAAAATTGTTTGTGTTTTTCTTTTTAGCTTGCAATTTTTGTCAACTTGTTACTTTAAATTTAGGGATTAAATTTCTTGAAGTGTGTGAGGTTGTAATATTCGTCCCATTTTATTAAAGGGTATTTTCGTCTTTTACCAAAAGGGTATTTTTGTAATTTACTTTGAAAGGGTATTTTGGTATTTTCATATTATGATAAAGGACACCTTATTTGCATGACACGTCAAATTTATATCTTCTTTGCTAATTATCAATTTTACATTTTGATTAGTATTGTAAAAGAATTAAATAATATTAATTGCCAAATATTGACACTTGTCAACTTAATATTGGTCGTAAGAGTTGAATGTTTCTAAACAACAACAGAATCTTTGTGAGATTAGACTCACGTGATCAAGGGTCGCAGCTAGAGAACTAGTATGATTAAAATTATGTTTGTGCCACGTGTCACCGTTTTGTAGGTTACTAAATACTAATGCATAGTAAATTTTAGTGCGCGTAAACTAAGCTAAACAGTTCCTTAGAAACCTTGACTGAGTTTATAATAGAATTAGCTTAGGACTATACTTTTAGTGCCAAATGTCATGGTATCATTAGGGTATAATTTTGACTATATATGTCAAGAGGAGTTCTTTAGTCGGTCGAACATTTCTTTCATTTGGCGTTTAGGTTACCACAAAAAAAATAAAAAATACAACAGACATGAAGATTCTTTTTGGCATATCACATAAATCATTAAGGATTTAGCACCAATTAGTTTGGAGACTTTGGGTTCGTGTTTTATTGCTATGGGTTTGAGGTAGGCGCAACACAATAAAAAACCTTCTTCTTATTTAAGTTTCTTTTAATTAAATTTATGTTTGCAAGTTTTCATTAATATATAAATGATAATCGATGTTGTGAACATGATTATGAATGTTGGGTTGCGGTCCATAGATTGTGATTCTTAAAAACAATTTTGACGGGATACGAGATATCTTTGGGAACGGTTTTGTTTCCCTAAACCCACGTGGGGCTCCCTGGGGCGAGCGGATTGATTGAATTTATTGTTGTTTTGTGGATGAGGTGTTTCCATGTGTTTGGGGTGTTGTTAATCATGTTAGATGTTTTTAAAAGGAATTGAAAAATATTGCATAAAATGTTTTGTTGCTTCTTTGCCTACTGGGTGTCACAACTCACGTCGTATTATGACGAAAATTCCAGATTTGATGCGTGACAAGGGTGTTGATCAACTTGGAGCCTAGAGAATGATTAGAGATGTCTAAAGTTATCATTTATGCCTAAAATTATATTTTAAGATGTAGTTAATCTTAGTTTGAATGCTGTAAAAATATTGTATGATGTTTAGTTGATTGATCATCATTTTTAATTACCAATAGGTTTTGATATGATTATTTTTGTAATAAATGTAAACATCTTAAGGGACATTTGGTAAAATTTGTAGAATTTTCTGAGTTTTATAACTATTTTTAAAATAATTATTTATACGAGTGTTAATCCAGAAAATATCTGACCGTTTTAAATGTCTTATAAAAATCCTAATTAAGAGCTATGATACATTGGTTTTTAGATCTTAGTGTCCACGGAGAAAATCACCATCTATGTTTTATGTTTCTAAAATGACAAGACTCATCCAATTCTGAGTTGTACGCGATTTAATATAATGTTTCTAAAACAGAGTGTCACGGTTTTGTTTTTCTGCAGTTTTGGTCAACTACGAGTTTGACTGTGGTCTTGGTCTGTTAATCTTCAATTAAAAATTATAGAAAATTTATGAACAATAGTGTTAGTCGTGTTGATTAATCCATATAAATATAATGAATTTTGAAACTCATATGAAGCCTGTAAATTCTAGGAATCTACCTTTCTCTGTTTTTCAGTTTTACAATTTAGTGTTGAAATCGTTACATATTAATTAAATCCTATATATTGAACGGTGTTAATATTTTTATTTGAGAACCAAAATGTGTTTTGTTTCCGGTGGATTTAAAACTAGGTTAAATTAACGGTTAGATTATCCAAAATGATTTTCTAAGTATTCTGCTGCTATAAAAATGGTAAAACGAACATAAATCAATTAAGCCCAGATAAATTATTTAATGAATTTGGGCTTAGTAGTAGGGCTTCGGCTATGGTATCGAAGTAGCATTTCGGATTTTCGGGCATGGGATCCGGGCAGGATCCGAGCCCAAAATTCGGGGTGTTACAGTTTGGCATCAGAGCCGACGACGGTTCACATACCGAGGGTGAGAAGGTACGCTGGCGGGATTGGTCCGGGTGCTTCTCATGAGGGGTAGGGAACGTCGGAGATCTGGGCTTGTATATATATTCCGGAGCCGAGGACGGCTCCAATTTAAGGTGGTGGTATTGTAATACCCCGATTTCGGCAGTGGTTCGCCGATGGAATGGAATATAGGTAATGGTTTGTCCTTTCCTAACACCGAGGCCTTTTCGGCACTATTGGCTCCAGAGTTGGCAGAAAACTCTGCAGTTAAGCGTGCTCGGGCGAGAGCAATCCAGGGATGGGTGACCTCCCGGGAAGTTACTACTGGATTACCGCAACGATGCCCGTTGAAAACCCCACACTACCGGATGACCGTAGTGGCTAAGTGGGGACAGTATCGGTGGAGGGACGGGTCATTACATGGAGGGTTAGTGAAATGGAGGAATCTTCACAACCGGCTCAACGGTTAAACAACATAGAGAGGGTAGTGCAACGAATGGCCGCGATAATTATTCCGGACGATGAGACCGACCAAGTGAATGCTTTGTTTCCAAATCAAAGTCCACGGTATGATCCGTACTCAAATACTTACAATCCCGGTTGGAAGGATCATCCTAAATTTACGTATGTAAACAAGCAAGCGGCGGCTCCTAATCCATAAGTGCAACAAGGTGGTTTCCAACAACAACGCTTTCAACCACAAGAAGTCAAGGAGCAAGGTTCTTCAATTGATCACAAGTTCAAATGCATTGATGCAAGGCATGCAAGGTATGACCACTATGTTTCAACAAAGCCAACAAAATAATGAATCAACCATCAAGGATTTACAAACTCAAGTAGGACAATTGGCGACCGATATGAACTTAATGAAAGCTCAAGTATCCACAAAGCTTCCTTCACAACCATTTGTGAATCCAAGAGAAAATATTAATGCGGTTACTTTAGGAAGTGGAAGACAAGTGGAGAGTCCGGGTCATCATGAAGAAGCTAGTGAAAAGTTAGCCAAAGACAAGGAGAAAGCCGAACCAAAGGAGAATTCAACACCAACCGACCAACCCAAGGAACCAGTTCCTACTTTCACTACTCTACCCCGTTTTCCTAGTCGCTTTGCTAAGTCCAAGAAAGAAGCTCAAGACAAGGCACTCATGGACATCTTCAAGAAGATAGAAATCAACTTCCATTCATAGAGGCCATCAAGACAATACCAAGGTATGCTAAGTTCATGAAGGAATTATGCACAAAGAAGGATAGGTTGCTTGATAATGAAATTATTAAAGTTGACGAGTGTGCGTCGGCTATGCTATTGAAGAAGATGCCTACAAAGTGTACGGATCCCGGTGGTTTCACGGTGCCAATTACTATTGGTACAAAAAGGTTTGAACATGCTTTACTTGACATGGGAGCTTCCATTAGTGTGATGTCGGTCGATATATATGACTCCTTGAATCTTGGACATTTGAAAGAGACAAGAGTTATTATCCAATTAGCAAATAAGTCTAACATATATATCCTAAGGGACTTGTAGAAGACGTGCTAGTGTAAGTAAATGAGGTTATTTTTCCGGTTGATTTCTTTGTGGTGGATATGGACAACAATGAGAATCGGTCATCTTCTTCTCTACTTCTTGGGAGGCCATTTATGAAGACCACAAAGACGAAGATTGATGTTGATAAGGGTACACTTACGATGGAATTCGACAAGGAGATAATCCACTTAAACATATTTGAAGCCATGCGCTACCCAAGTGAAGTGCATTCCGTTTACCCCATTGATGTGGTTGTTCCATTAGCGCAACAAATAGTGGAATTGAGTCAAGAGGACGAACTTGATGTGGTGGTGCAAAAGAGCATTGAATTGGACGTCCACGGCTTGTCTAACTTGGATGTCGAAATATCCAAGGAATTGGTGGAGATGTGTGGTGCCTTCACGGCATTACAAGAAGCTAAAATGGGTAATGTTTCATATATTTCTTTACCCGTGAAAGATGAAGTACTTGTATCATCTATTGTGAATGCGCCTAAACTAGAGTTGAAGCCACTTTCGGACCATTGTAAGTATGCTTTATATGGAGATGGAGATGAGCTTCCGATGATTATTGCAAAGAACCTCACACCGGTACAAGAAGACTGTTTGCTTAGAGTCTTGAAAGAGCACAAAACGGCTATTGGGTGGACAATTGCGGACATCAAAGGCATTAGTACATCCATGTGCATGCATAAGAGAACGTGAAGCCGATACGTGATGCTCAATGTAGGCTTAATCCTCCCTTGATGGAGGTTGTGAAGAAATAAATACTCAAATTTCTGAGTGTGGGGGTAATCTACCCAATTTCCGATAGGAAGTGGTTTAGTCCGGTACAAGTGGTACCAAAGAAGTTCGGTGTTACGGTTGTTAGAAATCAAGACGATGAACTTGTTCCTACAAGAGTTCAAACCGGTTGGAGAGTGTGCATTGACTATAGAAAGACCAATTCCGCAACCCGAAAGGATCACTTTCCCTTACCTTTCATTGATCAAATGATGGAACGGTTAGCGGGGCATTCTCACTATGTTTCTTGGACGGTTATTTTGGATACAATCAAATTGTTATTGCACTAGAGGACCAAGAGAAGACCACTTTCACTTGTCGGTTTGGAACGTTTGCATATAGACGGATGCCGTTTGGTCTTTGCAATGCACCGACTACTTTCCAAAGATGCATGGTAAGTATATTCTAGGACTATGTAGAGCGCGTCATCGAGGTATTTATGGATTATTTTAGTGTTTATGGTAATTATTTTGATAGTTTTTTAGACAACCTTGAACTAGTTCTTAAATGATGCATAGACACAAACCTTGTCCTTAATTGGGAGAAATGTCACTTTATGGTAAACCACAACATGGTACTTGGTCACATTGTGTCCTCGCGAGGGCTCGACGTGGACAGGTCAAAGATAGATTTAATAAGAAACCTAGAATATCCCACTTCAGTGAGGGAGATCCGTTCATTTCTTGACCATGCATGTTTCTACAGGCGGTTTATCAAGGATTTCTCAAAAATCTCCATGCCGATGTGCAAATTATTACGAAAGGAGGTACCTTTTGACTTCAACAAGGAATGCAATGATGCCTTTGAAAAATTGAAGGCGATGTCGACAAAAGCACCGATTATCAAGTCACCGGATTGGAATCTTTCATTTGAATTAATGTGTGATGCTAGTGATTATGCGGTTGGAGCCGTTTTGGGTCAAAGAGTGGACAAGTTTTCCCATGTTATCTATTATGCATCTAGGACTCTCAATGATGCACAAATCAACTATTATACCACGGAGAAGGATTTATTGGCTATAGTTTTTGCATTAGAAAATTTTCGATCATACTTGGTGGGTACAAAGGTTATTGTGTATTCTGATCATGCCGCACTAAGACACTTAATAAAGAAGAAAGAAGCCAAGCTAAGACTAATCCGGTGGATCCTATTGCTACAAGAATTCGACATAGAAATTCGAGACAATAAATGTGTGGAGAATGTCGTTGCCGGATCATCTTAGTAGACTTTTTATGTCTCAAGAAGAACTTCCATTACAAGACCACTTTCTGGACGAACAACTTTTCTCCTTGGAAGAATCAACACCTTGGTATGCGGATATAGTAATTTACTTGGTGACAAGTGTTAGAATATCAGCTTAATCTTGTAATTACAGTGTGTAAGCATTTGTGTAAGTGTGTGAATTGAGTGTGTGAGCACGTGTGTATCTTGAGCGTGTGAGGGTCACTGGCAGTTGGCAGTTAAGTGTACGTTGTTGTACCGGCCAAACAAGTAACACCTAAAAGCTGTTTAAATATCTCAGTTTGTTGTTATGAGATTCTCAATATGGTATCAGATACCGAATTCACAATCTAAATTCAAAATCAAATCAACAAACTTATCTTCAATGGAAAAATCAGATAAACACATTCCACTAACATTCGAACCACCATCAAAATTATCTGCTACAAATTATCCTCTATGGAAATCTCAGATCGCTCCATTATTACGCAGCTACAATCTACTTCGATTTGTGGATGGATCATTTCATTGTCTAGTGAAATATGTTCGCAAAACATCACCCCCTGGTATTGAAATTGTAAGTACTCCTGATTTTATTGATAACAATCATACGAATGAATTTGTTTTCAATCCTATGTATGAATATTGGGTGAATCAGGATTCTGCTCTTTTATCTTGGTTATTCTCTGCTTGTACTGAGGAAACTCATTCTCAGGTCATAGATTGCACTTTCTCTCATGTAATCTGGAATCGGCTAGAATAAAATTATAATTTAACTACTAGATCTCGTCTTTTGCAACTCAAAACTGATTTAATTAGATTGAAGAAAAGTTCTGATTCAATGATAGTTTACTTTAATAAAGCTCGATCTATCTCTCTCAAATCGATAGAACTGTTTCTGATGAAGACCTAGTAATTCACATTCTACAAGGTTTATCTTTTGAGTTCAATGCATTTAAAACTTCAATTTGTGCTCAACAATTGAAGAATGAAAATCTAATTACTTCATCTGAGCTCTTAGGTTTACTGTTATCAGAAGAAGCTAGAGTTAATGCCGAATCCAAACTAGATCTCAACAATGCTTCTGCCAATGTCACTCAACAACACAGGTTTACCTCATGACCTAATTCTTCCAATGAACAATACACTAGCTCCAATGTTTATTCACACAATTCACATCCACCCAATTCATATCCACCAAATGATTATTCACATTACTCTAATTCATCATATGCTGGTAACTCTCATTGGTCAAATCCTCCAACTCGTGGTAACTTTGGAAGAGGTAATAATTCTGGTTTTAGAGGAAACATAAATGGTGGTAACTTCGGAGAAGGTTTTAGAGGTGGAAGAAATGGAAATCGAGGTGGCAGACATGACAACTCCAACTTTTATCCTCCAAGGTACACTTATTATGTCAAATACCAGCTCTGTAAGAAGGTTGGTCACTCAGCTCCAGAATGCAGATACAGATATGCACCAAGTGACTATTCAATGCAATATTACTATACTTCTAATGACAATTATGATGATGATTATGATGATTATTGGTGTCCTGAGCCAGAAGCCTTTGCTGCTTATAATGATGATTATGCATCCTCTTCTTCTTCTGGTTGGATACCAGATTCAGGGGCTACTCACCACATCACTTCTGATCTGTCAAATCTAAATTTACGCTCTGAATATCAAGGCATTGATCAAGTCAGAGTTGGAAATGGATCAGGTTTGCATATTACTCATACTGGATCCTCCATTTTACATAATGATTCTGTTAAATTTACCATTTCAAATGTTCTTCATGTCCCATCTATAACCAAGAATTTAATATCAGTTCTTCAATTTACTAAGGAGAACAATTGTTATTTTGAATTCTATTCTGACAAATTTCTTATCAAGGATCTGGTTACACACAAAGTTCTACTTCATGGTCCTGTTAGAGATGGTTTATATCACATGGAGTTCACTACTACTCAACTTAAGCAAGCTCTTTCCTCTGATCTCTCTTCCTCAGCACAATGGCATAAAAAACTTGGTCATCCAACATATCAAACACTCAAGCATATTCTCTCATCATTTCATGAAGTGATTGAAAATTATTTATCCTCAATAATTTGCTCCTCTTGTCAGACAGCTAAAAGTGATGCACTACCTTATCCTACTGGTACAAGCTCTAATAATGTTTATGGTCCTCTAGATGTAGTCTTTTCAGATGTATGGGTATCACCACTGTGCTCCGTTAATGGTTATAAATACTATGTTTCTTTATAGACTCATTCAGTAGGTTCACCTGGTTGTATCCAATTGCTTATAAATCTTAAGTTCTTGAAACTTTTGTTAAATTTAAGAATCTTGTTGAAAATCAGCTTAATAGAAAAATCAAGTTTGTTCAATCTGATTGGGGTGGTGAATACATGAATGTGTCTACTTATCTGAATTCTTGTGGCATAGGACACATGGTTTCTTGTCCTCATGCTCATGCACAAAATGATACAGCAGAAAGAAAACATATAAATATTTTGGAAACTGGTTTGGCTCTTTTACATCATGCTTCATTACCTATATCATTTTGGTCCTATGCATTTGAAACTGCCAATTACCTTATTAACAGATTACCAGTTATCACCTTTGGAGTGTTTATTTCATGTCAAACCTGATTATCTATTCTTACACACATTTGGTTCTGCTTGCTATCCATGCTTAAGAAATTTCAACCATCACAAATTAGAACCAAGATATGTTCAATGCATATTCCTTGGTTACAGCCTTATGCATAAAGGTTACAGGTGTTTCAATCCCAGTACCAACAAGATTATCATTTCCAGGGATGTCAAGTTTGATGACAATAAATTCCCTTATGCTACACTATTTTCTTCTTCTGGTACTTCTACAGCTGTATCTGTCACACCATCTGTCACACCTATATCTGCTACTTCAACTCCACCAGCAGCTATTTCAAATGAAGTTGATGATTCCTCCTCTACCACTACATCTTCATCAAATGACTTTGTACCTCTGCCAACTCCTCCTACAACATCTACTGCAGCTTCTCCATCTGTCACTAATGCTTATCCAACGTAGACAAGAGGCAAAATGGGTATTTCTAAACCAAAACCAAGAGTGTCTGCATCTGAGGTTCAGAGTGTGTGTGAGGATATTATTGTACCTACTTTCTATACTGAAGCTTGTAAGGACCCAAAATGGAGAGCTGCAATGGATGAATAAATTACAGCATTACTTCAAAATGGTACTTGGAGGTTAGTTCAAGCTTCAGATGGCTACAATGTTATAGGTTGCAAATGGATTTTTAGGATCAAAAGAAGAGCAGATGGATCTATAGAAGTGTAAGGAATTGACTATCAAGATACATTCAGTCCTGTAGTTAAGCCTACTACTGTCAGGATAATTCTTTCTATTTCTCTCTACAAGAATTGGCAGGTAAGACAGTTGGATGTCAAAAATTCCTTTTTACATGGCCATCTAACTGAGGAAGTATTTATGGTTCAACCACCTGGATATAAAGATAAAAAAATTCCTAATCATGTGTGTAAGCTTCAGAGATCATTGTATGGTTTAAAACAGGCTCCTAGAGCTTGGTTTGAGAGGTTGAGTAAGTTCTTATGTGCTCATGGATTTCTACCCTCCAAGACTGATACTTCTCTCTTCTACAGAGTAACCAACAATTCAACACTTTACATACTTATATATGTTGATGATATTTTGGTTATTGGCAGCTCATCCAAAGATATTGATACTCTCATTACTGCACTGAGTCAAGAATTTGCAATCAAAGATTTGGGGTTGCTTCATTTTTTCTTGGGGATTAAGGCCATTCACAACTCAGCAGGTATATTACTTTCTCAAGAGAAGTATATTACAAACTTACTTATCAAACCTAAGATGAATGTTGCAACACCAACATCCACTCCCATATTACCTTCTAAAACTGATGGTGATACTACAATCTTTGAAGATCCAGTTCTTTATAGAAGTACAGTAGGTGCATTGCAATATGCCACAGTCACTAGGCCTGATATTGCATTTGCAGTAAATAGAGCATGTCAGCATATGCAGAATCCTACTAATGAGCACTGGTCAGCTGTCAAGAGAATTTTAAGGTATCTAAATGGCACTGTTTCTTTTGGTCTGCAATTTAAAAGAGCTTCAGCATTACAATTACAGGCTTATTCTGATGCTGACTGGGCTGGAGATATGTCTGATAGGAGATCTACAGGAGGTATGTCAATTTTTCTTGGTCTTAATTTGATTTCTTGGTGCTCTAGAAAGCAAAAGACTGTCTCTAGGTCCAGCACAGAGGCTGAGTATCGTGCCTTAGCCGATGCAACATCTGAGGTTGTACGGGTTCAATCACTTCTTACTGAGTGGCACTTCTCCATACCAAGAGTTCCAGTCCTGTGGTGTGACAACATGGGTGCCAATTACCTAACTACCAACCCTATCTTTTACAATAGAATGAAACACATTGAAATTGCATTTCATTATGTGCGTGAGCTTGTTGCTGCCAAGGCCTTGGATGTCAGATTTCTATCAACTCAAGATCAAACTGCTGATATCTTCACTAAGGCTCTATCCACAACTCGCTTCTCTACATTGCGGCTCAAGCTCAGTGTCCTTGGCTTCTCCAGACCCTGATCTTGCGGGGGGTGTTAGAATATAAGCTTAATCTTGTAATTAGAGTGTGTAAGCATTTGTGTAAGTGTATGAATTGAGTGTGTGAGCACGTGTGTATCTTGAGCGTGTGAAGGATACTGGAAGTTGGCAGTTAAGTGTACGTTGTTGTACCGGCCAAACAAGTAACACCTAAAAGCTGTTTAAATATCTCAGTTTGTTGTTCTGAGATTCTCAATGAAGAAATCAAAAACTCTGTAAACCTAAAGAACAATGTCTAGCGACTTTACTCTTCTCAATAACAAGAAAGGTACCTAGTACAATGTCCAACTTCCAAAAGATGAAACTTAAGAAGATAGCCAAGCAATATGTGTGGGATGAACCATACTTGTGGAAATATGGCGTTGATCAAATAATGTGAAGGTGCGTACCTAACTCCGAATTTCAATCTATTCTTTCGTTTTGTCACACTTTTGCTCGTGGTGGCCATTTAGGTTCTAAATGTACCGCTCTCAAAGTTCTCGAGAGTGCCTTTTATTGGCCCACCTTGTTTGAAGATGCATATGTTTTTTGTAAATCGTGTGATAGATGTCAACGAACGGGAAATCTAGGTGCTCGAAATCAAATTCCACTCACACCAATTCTCGCCGTTGAAATTTTTGATGCGTGGGGAGTCGATTTTATGGGCCTTTTTGTCAATTCAAATGGAAATTTTTATATACTTCTTGTTGTGGATTATTTTTCGGAATGGGTGGAAGCTAGAGCCACCAAAACTAATGATTCTCAAGTTGTTTGTGATTTTGTAAGAGAAAACATATTCATTAGGCACGGTACACCAAGAGTGGTGATAAGCGATGGAGGCTCACATTTCAAGAAGTCTTTCCAAGCTCTCCACAATAAGTACAACATAACACACAAGATCGGTACGCCTTACCATCCAAAAACTAGTGGACAAGCGGAAATTTCAAATCGTGAGATCAAGTCCATTCTTGAGAAAACGGTGGATACAACAAGGAAATATTGGAGCTTTAAGCTCAATGATGCTCTTTGGGTGTATAGAACGGCGTACAAGACACCAATTGGTATGTCTCCATATCGATTGATTTATGCCAAAGCTTGTCATCTTCCGGTTGAACTTGAACATAAGGCTTATTGGGCGATAAAGAAGTGCAACATGGAGTATGATGAAGCGGGGAAGCAAAGAAATTTACAACTAAATGAGCTAGAGGAGATACGTAATGATGCATACGAGAGTGCCCGAATTCGTAAGGAAAAGACCAAGCTTTTTCATGACAAGATGATTTCTCGAAAAAGTTTTGTTATGGGGAAAAAAATTATTTTATTTAATACTCGTTTATGTTTATTTCCAGGTAAGCTTAAGTCCCGTTGGGTGGGAACATTTGTTGTTACTAATGTTTATGATCATGGTGCAGTTGAAATTTTTAGTGACAAGACAGGAAAACCTTTCAAAGTCAACGGCCATAGGTTGAAGCCATATTATGAAAACTTTCCAACGGAGAATATGGACGTGATTGGAATTCGAGATGTGCTCCCTATGGAGGAGTAATGTGAAGCAAGAGCTAAGTCGGGGCGATGAAGTTAAAACAAGTGCTTCATGGGAGGCAACCCACTGGTTTTGTATTTCTTATCCTTTTGCTTTTTGTTTTGTTTATTTATTTTTCTTGTTCCATATCATGTTAGGATTTCCCACCTTGACTTTACTAGGACGATTCAATTACATTGAGGAAAATGTAAGGTTTAAGTGTGGGGGAGAATTTTTTTTTTTGCATAAAACCTCCAACTTGTAGAGATTTTAGAGTCACTAGCATACTTCGAGGTATGTTTACATAGAGAATTCTGACCGACATAACTGAACTTGGAAGTGTTAGGGAACTACGTTCGGATTTGTTACTTGTTAGAGTGTTAAATAATGGATTTAATCATGCCGGTGGCAAATGAGGTGCAGAGGGAAATGCATTATTAGAGTTGTTGATCAATCATTAGAGGAGATTACTCGTATTTACATCATGTGAGGCACCGACCATAAATTTTTTGTACATGACTAAAAAAGCTTTGTTTTGAGTGTGTGTCACCATACGTTAAGTCCGGGTAGAATGGTGAGCTACCCGACTTCACACCAATTTTCAGCACTATTTTTGATCTCTTGAGTGCTAATTTTTTCAATCATGAGGGTCACGTCTATAGATGAAAGCCTCCTTCTTAATGTTCGATTTGTAGTTAGCATCATTCTCTCGACAACAACGGGTCCATAGAAACACCATCAAGGTTCTTAAAATCGTACGAGTTACGAGTCAACTCGTACGATTCGAGTCAATTTTTAGTATTTCGCATTGAATCGTGCTGGCGAATCGTATATAACCCTGAATCGTGAAGATTCTATTTTCTTGATGCGATTCAAGACTTTCTGTCGCATTTTACCGTTCTTAAAAGAAGTATAAAATGAAAACTGTTGGGTGGAATCGATCAAGAGACCTCTGGTGCCCTCGTACACGGTCAGAACCACTGCACCACACTGCGTGTTTGTGAAATATACGAAACTATATAAAATTTATAACAAAATTACATGTTATTTAGGTTATATATTCACATAATTTAATTTTCTATCAACAAAAATTCGATTCAAAAATCAACCATGAATCTATGTTTCACGATCCAACATACGATTCGATTCTTAAAATCTGAAAAACGATTCACATTACGATTTACGATTTCATAACCTTGAACACCATCATCAACAAGGGAGCGACATCAAAATTTAAAAGGAAAGTTGAAGACGTTTAAGGTTTACAAGCAACGGAACAAGAAAAGAGCAAATTACATATTCAAGTAAAGCAACATACAATGAGCAGATTTTTACATATATGTTGAAGACTTACAATACAATAAGAATAATTATACATACATGTTAAAGACTTATTTGCAAGAGCAAAGAATCAAAAGGTGAGAATTATTGAAGTTTATGATTTCGGGACGATACAAGTTGTGAAGAATCAAGCGGTAAAGTACTTTCCCACGGCCACGGTTTGTTTTATTTTGACTTTGTTTTGTATTTTATTTATCTTGTCTTAAAAAAATATGAAAAATAAAAAATGAAGAAAAAAAAACGAGACAAGAGAAATTTTATTTTTGTATTTATTTAATCAGCCGTGGGGAAGGAAAATCTATTAGGAAGTTTCAAGCGACAAGGATTTAAGGAAAAGGTTACAAATTTTCAAGGATCTACGAAGTTCGAGAGTTTATCATCAATAGTTGAAGCCGAAGACGAGGATCGAGACCGAGAAGACAAGGAGACGAAAACGTTTCTATTGGATGCTGTGAGAGTGGTGTTATCATAATTGGCAATCAGATGTGAAGGTGAGTAAGTAATCTCATCCTCGATAATAGTGGTTGATTTCCTTTCTTAGAGATCGTCAGAAAAAGATTTTTACTTCCCACGATTTTGTGGGGTCTCCAGAAATTATTCGGAAGGTTTCCCTCCCACCATTCTACGTGTGGAAGGATTTCTCTCTTCATTCCTACCTGCACGCATGTGAGAACCATAAAAGTACATCTTTTGAGTGCAATTTCATAAAACCCTTTTGGTGAGGAAGAGTCAACGCGAAATGCTTATTGGTCGCTCTCAAACCAGAAATCTTTCATTATGGCATAAGTTGACCGGTCACACTTTCTTCGATTAATCTCACTTTATATTTGAATTTTCTATTATACTTCTGACTTCTTGACACTAGATTGAGAATCTTTATGTTCTTATAGCTCTTTGGATGCTTGCGGCGCTGGAAAGCTTTGAAGTTGTATGTTTTAGTTTGATTTGCTCGAGGACTAGCAAAAACCAAGTGTGGGGGAATTTGATAGGTGTAGAATACACCTTGATTTACTATCTATTGATTATGCTTTCTTTGCTATTTTTCTTGTAAATTATGTATTTTACGTGTGTTTTTGAGTTATTAGGTACTTTGGAGTCATGCGGAGAAAAATAAAAATAAATCATCCAAAATTGAGAAAGAAGGGAAAAATTATCATTTCATGGAGAACATTATCTGGAGCCCAGTCATGGTTAAGGGACAACTATATTTGAGGAGCATTAAAGACAGCTCAGCTCAGGATAAGGGGAAACCCATTTAAGTGTTAAAGGCATCCGGTTAGATACTCAAGGCAAGCTAGCTTGGGATGTTATTGGGCGGCCCATATTAGTGCCCAGGTCCGTACCCAATTTGTATAACCTAAAATTGAGTTCTCTCTCGATCATTATTATCATTATTCACCTGAACGAGGAAAAGCTGCGCAAGCAGCTGTTGTTGCTGAAACTGGGAGATTGGGAGGAAATCGAGAGACAGAAAGAAGAACTTAATGGTTACATTCAGAGTTTTAGAAGCTAGGATTTGAGAAGAAATAGCTGTTGTTGATGTTGTTGTTGTGAAACCGAGAGACCCAAGAGATTCAAATTGATGAAATTAATGGAAGATGCTCTGGTGGAATTATTACAGGAAGAAGAAATAATGGGTTGGTGCTATTGGTGGTCGCTGTTGAGAAGAAATCAAGGAACAAAAGATATTGAAATTAGAATTAGGGTCTTATTGTGAGAAAGGGGATCTGAGATTGAGGTGGTGAGATGCGACTGGGGTTATGAGAAAGAAGAAGAAGATGCAGAAGCAGTAGCAAGATTATACACGGGATATTGAAGAAGGAATTGGGTTTTGAGAGATAGCGATAAAGACATAAACAAATGAGGTTTTGAATTACAGAGAAGGAGGAGAAGAATGGGCAATCCTAAAAATTATCTCAATGGGCAATCCTAAAAATTATAAAGGAAGTGGAGGCTTGGGAGGAAACTAATTTTCCACCGGGAATGAGATGTAATTGTCCCATCAAGTCGGCTTTGGGCCTCCCATGTGAGCATGCGGTAGCCAATTATCCCACAAAAATGATTCCGATTGAATAATAGATTCCATTACCCAATCAAGGTCTTGGGGACGTGTTTTGCGACACTGATGCACACAATGAACTTTTTGAGAAGTATGCTTATTTACTACCGGCGCAAAGACAACTTTGGTTGTATGAATTGCAGAAATTCAACCGTTCATTCACTGGAGAAGATATTTTTGAACCTACCAAGGGGAAGGGAAAGGGTAGGCCTTCGAACAAAATAACAAAGAAAAAGGAAAGGGCAGAAGCTAAGAGAAAGGTTCAAGAGGGTCCACAATTGACTTCTTCAATACGAAGAGATCTTTTGGGTTTTGAGAAGTTGAACGATTTGTACAACGATTCGAAAGATACGACTACAAAAAAACGTAAACGAAAGGAAATGGAAAAAGGCGGACCAAGTCGATCTAGTGAAATGAAGGTAAAAGGCCCCAAGAAGAAGGTGGTGGATGCATCCCAAGAAGGTTCAAAAACAAAATTCAGTAGTGGAGTCCAAATTAAAGACCTGGTTGTTCCATCCCAACAAGGTTCAACAACAAAAGAAGTTAGTACCATCACAAATCACCCCACAAATAGTTGTTGGTGCTGAGAAAGAGACAATTTATATGGAAGTAGGTCCAATGATATTACCCCCTATGGATGAGGAAGGTAATTATACCCAACCTACGTACACAATATATAAAAATTACATGCACTTTTTACCACATTTTATTCATGAGTACGTCAAGTACACCGACGATGTTGAGGGCTCAGGAATTGTGGTTACTAAGTGTTCGTAGATCAACTTGGACCATTTGAGAATGCAAAAGATTGGAATTTAGACCAAATTACTTATGTAAGGGAAAAATGTTTGCTTGAATTACGTGGTTTCCCCGATTTCTACAAGCCAATGATGAGATTCGAAAGAGATGAAACAGAGGCGGTGCTAAATAAGAAGTTCCAAGCATTTGAACGGCGTTTAAGGGGAAACAATGGATTGACAAGTGAATATTGGATGAGAATGCCAATATTTGACTATCTACTTGCCAACTCATTCCATTGCGTTATTCATTCCATCTCCTATGGACATAGTGTTACATATGCACCAACAAGACGTAATTCTACCGAAGAAGAATCACCAAGGATAGTCATCATGGGGTTTGTGAATATGAACCATTATATCGGCCTCCAATTGAAAGAAGAATGCCACTACCTCCATTAAGGAGGGGAGACGGTGGTGACAACGAAATATCATTGGGTTGGTGTACTAGGTTTGAAGAAAGATTTCAATTGTGGGAGGCATTACAGTTTTCGAGGATGGCCCCGGTCTACTAAATAAATTCCGATGAGGATGACTATGAGTAAATGTGGTGTGAAGGTTAGTGATAATATGATAACAATGTTTTTTGAAGGTTGTTGATTAAAATGATAATATGATAAGAATGTGGTGTGAACATTTATATTTTGAATCACTCATTATAAATGAACAATCTAATTTACTCTTATTATATGTTTACAAAACCAAAGATGATGGTTATTTAGAGGTGCTTACGGTTAGGTTGTATGCTGACACGACCTAGCCGTAATGACCTAATGAACAGGTAAATAAGCTTTTCGCAGAATTACGGCTAGACATCCTACCCGTATTTCTGGGTACTGTCAGATTTACGGTTGGTAATTCTACTCGTAAAACAAATTTACCGCTGGTAATTCTAGCCGTAAGACATATTTACGGCTGGTAATTCTACCCGTAAGTTACCCTGGATTGTCAGTATCATATTTCACTCCGTTATACTTAAACAAGAATCTGATGAATTAAAACACTAGTATCCATTCATTCAAGATAAATTAATATCACATTACTTAAAACAGACGAAATCACCCAAATCCATAACCTAAAACATACTAAAAGTAAGTCTGCATAATGAAAAGCTGAAATGACTTAAACAAGTACGTAAAGCAATCATCCACTACGACCAACAATCTTGGGAACATCCTCAGAATATGATGAAGAATTGTAGGGAGTTTGGGAACCACTCATCCAATCATCCTCGTTGTCAGTATAGAGATCATCCTTCGTTGGATTATGTAACTCCTGAAACCTGAGAAGCAGTGTTTTTTGTTGGTCGCAATCCCAATATAAAACCTCCTCAATTTTACAGATCACTCCCCTGGCCATCTACTGTTAGAGCATAGCTCAGTTGAACCCACCAAGCGTTGGTATGTCAAGTTTGGTTGTCATATTTTAGTAAGTCAAAACTCATCTAAGAGTCGCTTGATTATGTACTAGAGAGAATTTCGTTTAGGTTGGACTAGAAAGTCTAGGAATTTTGAGACATACAAGTATTACCCGAAGACTTAAAGAACGTGAAGAAGTAACGATCTGCAACGACGACATCATCCTTCCTATTAAGGTTAGTAATATTGACTTGAATTGCTTCATTCCTAAAGTATCTTTCAAGTCGTGCTATATTGAAAACATAAATGCGAAGCTGTGTATGGATATATTACTCTAGTTGTGAGACATGATCACATGATCATAATATTAGGGAATTAGACTATAAAGTATAACGCTTATCTTTTGAACTTCGTAGATATGACATCGACATAATCTTATGAATGTTGTTATGATTATATGAATGGGTAAAAGTGAAGATTTCATCATAGGAAACAATGTTTTACTTTTTCTTTTTTGATAGGTCAAAAATATATATTGATTGTAAAAATATATACAATGATAGTTTATTGAGAAAAGAGGCCACAACAACCCCAAAAACTCAAGAAACTATTTAAATCGAAAATAAGAAACATTAGGAAACTCTGTTCAAGTAAGAAAAAGAGGCTGACCCTCAAAATTTATTAGGAATCAATGTTTTACATTTATTTAAAGGAAGTACATTCATGAACTAGTTTTATGAATCGAAAGGAAATTTCTAGGCTTATTGGTACGGCTATTCATTGCAAATATTTGGATTACCAATATGTGTGAGATGGTAGAACCGATCGTAAGTTATGTATCTTGGTACAACTAATCACAATGCCTGACTTATGATTTTGGTATGACTAGTTCTGATTAATTAGTGTAACCGATCCTAAGTAATCACCTGAGATGGTATGATCGATATTTGTAATTGGTGTGACCGATCCTAGTAATTGGTGTGACCTATCACAGAGAGTTGTGTAGTCGATCCTTGTAATTGGTGTAACCGGTCCTAGTAATTGGTGTAACCAATCCTGGTAATTAGTGTAACCGATCCTAGTGACTGGTGTGACTGATCACAAGCAATACCATGTGTATATGGTAACCGGTCCTGGTAATTGATGTAATCGATTCTGGTAGCTGATGTAACCGGTCCTGGTAACTTGTTTGACCGATCACAAGTGTTCCATATTAGGGTATAACCGATTCCAGTGATTGGTAGAACTGATTGAACCCATGGATGTGATTCTAAACTTGATCAATCACATAGTTATTTTGGAATACAGATGAACCAATTCTAAACTTGTCTGGAAGTGTGGTATAATCGATTCCAAGATTGTAAATATGAAAGAGGATTTACAAAGAAGAGATGTCAACATACTTTGAATACGAACAGTAACTCCTGTGTTTTATTGTTAAAAGATATGCCTTAGTACTCAAGGAGGTCATGTTCCGAAATAAATTAAGAATCTTTTAATTAAGGTTGTTAGTTTTATATGCTTTAATTACCAGCAATTAAATGCATATCTCTAGAGAATAAAAATTAATAATGTGCATTTACTAATTGGATATTTTTTATTGAGAGATTTCAGGAAATATTGGACAAAGCATTTACTGGAATTATGAAAACCGAATGGGCATTCATTGCACATCTTGAGAATAATTTCAGTTTTGGAAATTCCTTGGTGTCAAATATCCTTGGTCTATAAATACCTAAGTTTGAATTTCTAGCAAACTATCCTAAGAGCCAGGCAAAATTCATCTTTTTGTTGTTTCTGGTGGAGACGTCTAATCGGAGAGGAAAGTACCCTAATTAGGCAAAATCTCTTACGACTGCTCGTTTAAAGACTTCTGTGGGATCAAGAAGCTCTACGAGTACCATTGGTGGGAAACTAGATAATTATAGTGTTATTAGTTTTCAATTGATTTTATTAACTAACAGTTGTTGAAACTTTGATTGCACCTAGTTTGTTTATTCTTGAGAATCTTCTCTTCTGATATAAGATTCACTCAAACTAGATTGAAGTATCGACGAGATCTTTAGAACTGTTTGTAGATCTAAAGACATCTTGTGATAATCCATTGTTAACAGACTCCGTTCTGCGCGTGATTGATCACAAGAGATTCAAGTGGTGTTGTGCAGGTTTTAATTGAAGATTAAAGAAGATTTGAAGACGGAGAAGATTTCTTATTGGTTTCTCATATCTTTGTGTTGCACAAACTATTAGAGCATAGCTCGGTTGAACCCACCAAGCGTTGGTATGTCAAGTTTGGTTGTCATATTTTAGTGAATCAGAACTCATTTAAAGAGCCGCTTGATTATTTCCTAGAGTCAACTTCGTATAGGTTAGCTTGAAAGTATTAGGATTGAGACATTACAAGTATTACCTGAAGACTTGAAGAATGTGAAGAAGTAAGGAGCTACAACGACGACATCATCCTTCCACTTCAGGTTAGTAATATTTGACTTGAACTGTTTCATTCCCTAACGTATCCTTCAAGTCGTGCATATTGAAAACATAACTGCGAAGCTGTGAATGATTATACTCTAGTTAGACATAGTATTAAGGAATACAATACGAAGTATAACGCTTATCTTTTGAACTTCGTATATAAGACATCGACAGAATCGTATGAATGCTATTGTGATTATGTATGGGTATGGGTGAAGATTTCGTCCTGGGAAACAATGTTTTTACATTCATTTAAAGGAAGTACAATTCATAAACTTGTTTTATGAATCGAAAGGGAAATTGCTAGGCTTATTGGTATTGTTATTCATTGCAAATATTTTGAATTACCAATATGTGTGTTTAGTATAACTTCTCATAACTTGTTTATGTATCTTGGTAAAACTATTCACAAGGCCTGACTTTTGTATTGGTATGACTTTTATTAGTGAAACCGATCTTAAGTAATCACCTGAGATGGTATGATCGATTTGTTGTAATTGGTATGACCAACTCTAGGCAAAGGGGAACCAATCCTAGTAAGAGGTGCAACCAATCACAAAAGGGGAATTGATCCTTGTAAGAGGTGCAACAAGTTTCTAATTATTGGGAACTGATCCTATGAACATGTGCAACACGTTTTTAGTTATTGGGAACGGATCCTATGAACATGTGCACAAAATACAAGTTAAATACCATATATATGTGGGAACCGATTCTAGTACCTAGTCAACCAAGTTTTGGTAACTAGCGTGACTAATTCTAGTACCCACATGGAGGTAGAACCGAAACTTGTTTTCGTAGAACCGTTAAACCCATGTTTGGTGATTTGATAGGATAATCAATCACATAGTTGTTGGAAGTTAGATGAACCAATTTTAAACTTGTTTGGAAGTGTGGAAAATCGGTTCTAAGATTGTAAATATGAAAAAGGATTTACAAAGTAATGATGTCGACATACTTTGAACACGTGCAGTAATTCTTACTTTTTATTGTTCCAAGATATTCTTTAATAGCTAAAGGAGAATCCTGGGTCGAAAATAAATTGAGAATCTTTGAATTAAGGTTTTTGGTTTTGCATATCTTTAGAAAATAAAAATTAGTAATGTGCATTTACTAGTTGGAGATTTTCTAAGAGATTTTCGGTCAATATTTGGACAAAGCATTTCCAGGAATTATGGAAACCAAATTTGGGAATATATTGCATACCTTGAGAATATTTTCGGTTTTGGAAATTCCTTGGTGTCCCAACTTCCTTGGTCTATAAATATTGAAGTTTGCATTTCAAGCAAACTAATCCTCAGAGCCAGCAAAACTACCTAGTTGTGTTGTTACTGGTGGAGCCGCCTATTCGGAGAGGAAAGTAACCTAATTAGGCGAAATCTCTTACGGCCGCTCGGTTTAAAGACTTCTTTGGGATTGAGAAGCTCTATTAGTACCGTTGGTGGGAAACTAGATAATTGCAATTTATCTTTTGTTTTCGATTGATTTGATTGACTAACGGTTGTTGAACTTTGATTGCACCTAGTTTGTTTATGCTTGAGAATCTTCTCTTCTGATATAAGATTCACTCAAACTAGATAGAAGTTTCGACGGGGATATTTAGACTGTTTGTAGTTCTAAAGACGTCTTGTGATAATCCATTGTTAATAGACTCTGTTCCGCGTGTGATTGATCACAAGAGATTCAAGTTGATTATGTGCAGGTGTTTGAAGACGAAGAAGATTTCTGATTTGGGTTCATAATCTTTGGTGTGCACAATACTTGTTTCAGTTGAAAATGATCCAATTATAATCGGTTTATCTTTGTGATATATTGGATTGATTAGTTGAGTAGATCGTCATCAATACGTTTCTTTGTGATTAAAAGTATTATAAGAAAAATCTTGAAAATTACTTTGGTAGTTGTTATTGGATAGATCTAAGGACCTGAAAAATGAGTTTATTGGGATAAACGGAAGAGCCTTTTGTCAAACTCATATCACTTGATTGAAAAGAGTTGTTACCGAACATATTTGTTGTTCCTTTACTGTTTGGAGTACCAACCAAAGGAATTGTTCCAAGTGCGTGACTTACTGCAAGTTGGAGGCGCAGGGATACGAACGGAACTAGGTGAACTACAGGTTTAGTTTCTTGGTCTCAACTATACGAAGTTGGTTTGATTTTGTATAGAGGCTTAATCCTGAGAGTATTCAATTCTTGACAAGGTCTCGGGGTTTTTCTGCATTTGCGGTTTCCTCGTTAACAAAATCTTGATGTGTCTTTTACTTTTCTATTTCCGCAATTATAATTTTTTTTATTTTAATTAGAAGTAAAATACACAAAGGTTAATTCCTATTTACTTGATATCAATCATATTGTGTTTGGTTAAGTCCTAACCTTTTATCAAGTAAACATACTTTGTTGTTGTATTGTCTCGATCTTGTATCCATAGTCAATCACACAAGTTATCTTGTTGTCGTATTGTCTCGATCTCGTATCCATAGACGATCACACGAAGTGTGAACCAATTATTTGTATTGTCTCGACTTAGTCCATAGACAATCACTTTCGGAGAAAGGACTTATATGTGGAAAAGTTTTAGATTGAGGTATATTTGGGTACCCTCGTCTTTTCACAAACCTTGATCGGCTGGGATCCAACTAAAATCAAATTTATTCGATTGATGCATGAGATTGGTAACACCTAACAGTTCTCTTGAGAATCTATTTGGTTGTTACAAATCTGAATCTTATTACCTCGGTAATAGAGATTGGATTGATCTAACCAAGTAAATGAGTTTATTAGCTTAACCGGAAGAGCCTTTGCATATGACTTGTGAAAATGCGGGGGTCTAACAGCCTCACCCAATATTTCGATTAGCAATCTGTATGGACTAACTCGAATATACTTTTAAGAGAATCAACTAGACAATCGGACTCAATCTTAATAAAAAGTATATCAAGGAGTTAATATCTCTATCTTTCGGTTTGATCTATATTCAAAAAAATAGAAATTTGTGAGTCTTTATCAAATATAAGAGATATAAACTTGGATGGTACACAAGACCAATATCCAAGGATCAATCAATTTCCAATCAACAACCAAAGGTTGGATTTCACAATTGATCGATACAACGCACAACCTGTGATATTTCAATTATATAACAAAATATAATGCAGAATAGAAATAACACAGACACCAGAAGTTTTGTTAACGAGGAAACCGCAAATGCAGAAAAACCCCGGGACCTAATCCAGATTGAACACCACATTATATTAATCCACTGCAGATACTATCCTACTACAAACTAACTTCGGTCTGGACTGTAGTTGAACCCCAATCAATCTCACACTGATTCAAGGTACAGTTGCGCTCCTTACGTCTTTGATCCAAGCAGGATGCTACGCACTTGATTCCCTTAGCTGATCTTACCCACAACTAAGAGTTGCTACGACCCAAAGTCAAAGACTTGAATAAACAAATTTGTATCACACAGAAAAGTCTATGATAATAGATAAATCTGTCTCCCACAGATAAACCTAAAAGTTTGTTCCGTCTTTTGATAGAAATCAAGGTGAACAGGAACCAATTGATAACCCGGACTTATATTCCCGAAGAACAGCCTAGAATTATCAATCACCTCACAATAATCTTAATTGTATGGTAGCGAAACAAGATATTGCGGAATCACAAACGATGAGACGAAGATGTTTGTGATTTGTTTTTATCTTGCCCTATCGGAGATATAATCTCAAGTCAATCTTTCCAATTGAACTCATACGATAAAAAATGGCAAGATCAGATCGCTCAACTACAAGAGAAATAGTTTCGTCTGGCTTCACAATCCCAATGAAGTCTTTAAGTCGTTAACCTACAGGGTCTCTAGAAGAACCTAAGGTTAAAGGAGAATCAACTCTAGCAAAACCAACTAGTATCACACAGGAGGTGTAGGGATTAGTTCTTCCAGTTGCTAGAGTTCTCCTTTATATAGTTTTCAAGTCAGGGTTTGCAATCAATGTTAGCTTAGTAACAAAGCATTCAATATTCACAGTAATATGAAAAACCTGATTCAACCAAGCTAATATCTTTTAACCGTTAGATCGAAACTTAGCTTGTCACACACAAATGAAATGTATTTCATTTAGGTTTGAGTAGCCGTACCTAAACCTGTACACTTAGTTGGTTCACAAATAGTTAACCAATGGTTAGCCATATGAGCACTTCCATATTAACCGTATTCACCTTTCTCATAACTAGTTCAAATGACTTCAAAAGAACTAGTTGAAGAGTTGTTCAATTGCTTAGGTCTTTATACATAGACACAATTGAAACAAAATCGGTTTGATTCATTTGAATCAATCATGAACAATATAGCCACGGTTTGCAAAGATTGCATTCCTTATAATTTATTATTTTAAGTTCATGAACTACCGATTTGAGAAATAACCAGCTTGGGTACGCGTACAGGTATGCGTACCTTAGCTATCGGATTTGAGTTTCCAAACTCAGCAGAATTTTTCGGGTAGAAAAGTTCCGCCAGTACGCGTACGGGTACGCGTACCTAAGGTGACTGGTTTATGAGTTCGTAAACTCCAAACTCAGCAGAATTTTCTGGGAGGAAAAGTTCCGCTAGTACGCGTACCTGTATCCTTCACCAATACCGTATGTACACATATGCACACACTTGGTTTCCGGCACATGGATTTATACACTAATGTGCGAACACACTATATATGCTTATATCCATAGATGGTAATCTTAACTCTAATGTTATAAAAGTCGTTATTCACAACTATCGTCATCAAAGCCATTTTCAAGATTGAAACGTCATGATGACTTTCGTCACGAGTAAAGTTGAAAAATGGTTAAAGCGAAAGCGTACCAACACATATTTCGAGAAAAAGATAAGCGAGTAAACTCGACTCTAAATAGCAAATGTGTATGTATGAAAACTATCATACTTATACGAATTTTCTCTCAAGAGTAGGAGATAGAGTAGATATACTTCTGAGTGATAGATAAGTTCAAGTCTCCACATACCTTTTAGTCGGATGAAGTTCCACTGGTTCCTTGAGTAGTTCTTCGTCTTCGTAAGATGATCGTCGTGGAGTCTGGAGCTTAACTACACTTACTATCCTAGTCCGAGACTTAGCTATAAGTAGACTAGAAATCAAGACATATAGTTTTGACAACTAAATTTGACAAACAAGCTTGAGATAACAACGCTTGCGAGTTCGACCGAGAAATGCTCTAACAACTTGAGATATCTTATCTTAAAGAATCAATAGAGTTGTTACCAAACAGATTTGTTGTTCCTTTACTGTTTGGAATACGATCCAAAGGAATTGTTCTAGTGCATGCACTCATCGAAGTCGGAAGCGCAGGGATACTGAGGAAACTAAGTGAACTAGGGGTAGTTGCTTGGTCTCAACTATACGAAGTTTGTTTAGATTTTGTTAACGACTTAATTTTGAGAATATTCAATTCTGGACTTGGTCCCGGGGTTTTTCTGCATTTTCGGTTTCCTCGTTAACAAAATCTTGCTGTGTCATTTTCTTTACCTTTCCGCAATTATAATTGTTGTTATTATAATTTAAAGTAAATTACACAAATGTTAACTCCGTATATACTTGATAGTAATCCTATAGAGTTTGGTTAAGCCCAAACCTATTATCACTATCATACTTCGTTGTTGTATTGTCTCGATCTTGTATCCATAGTCAATCACACAAGTTGTATTGTTGTCGTATTGTCTCGATCTTGTATCCATAGACAATCACACGAAGTGTGAACCGAATTGTTGTATTGTCTCGACTCAGTCTATGGAAAATCACTTTCGGTAGAGGACTTATAGGAGGATAAATAATAGATTGTGGTGTATATAGGTACCCTCGTCTTCTCATCCACTTAGCTCGCTTGACCCTTTTTCACATCCTTCAATCAATAGTGGTACATAATTTGAGAAACATATACAAAAAATAGAATCATATACTTAGCATACATACCATCATCGTAGCAATATCACACATTGGTAGTTCCTAGGGTTCTTTCTCCTTTTCAGGGTTCCTAAAAATGGTGAAAAACATATCAGAAGATAGGACCAATTCACTCAGAGTTTTACATTTACGGTTAGGAACCAACAGGCGACCCATCCGTATTACATAATATCTGTTGGGAAATGTGAGACTTCCTAACGTAAACATACTCTCGGCTAATAAAACATGCGTATGACCTATCCGTTTGACATAATTGCGGCCAGGAAGTGTGACACCACCTAACCGTAAACATAGTATCAGCTAGGAAATATAAATAACGGTTAGGAAATTTCGGTTACGGTGAGGAAATTCCCAGCCGAAAACGATCATCACCCAACTTTTTTCTGCAAACACGGGACAACTTACGGTTGGGAAAGTCCCATCCGTAAAAGTATTTCACGATTGGGATCTCGAATTTTCCTAACCGCATAAGACGTTGACGGCTGGGAGGTCTTGATGTCCCAACCGTTAGGTATACATTACGGCCAGGACGATATTATATCCTAGCCGTAAACGCTTCAGAAAACCATTTTTGAAAACCCTAAAATCATCAATCGAACCTATTTTTTCAATTTAATTGTAAAATAACTTGTGGGTTTTTCGATGCTTACCTAGTAGGAGTTATTTATAGAGGATTCGCAGGTGTTTGAACAGATTGGTTCACCATATCTCCATTAAAAAAAACATCAATAACTTGCCCTGTTTCAGAATCAGGGTTCAATAGGCCAGATCTTGTCACTCTTGATCTTGCTGCCATCTTGAGAATCAACTTGAGAATCGAATCACGTAAAACTGCTTCAAAAATCAATGGAGAAGAGAAGGAGATATTTTTAGGTTTTGGAGAGTGTTTTTGAGAAGGATCAGAGATAAAATTAAAGAGTTTTGATTTTTGGTTTTGAATTAAGATTAAGTTTTGATTATATAAGGTTTGATTTTAAAATTGATTTATTAGGGAGGGGTAAATCTGACTTTTGAATCATTTAAGATCTCCCCCTATCCATATTTTGGCTACCCAAAGCACATTAAGCCCCCAAATTCCTATTGGGTTTAAGCCCCAATAATAGGATTCTAATTTTTTTTGAAATACAAAGTAAAGAGCAGGTGTCATGTTCTTGTCAAATCAAAAGGGTTGTCAGTAAACAAAGCTCAGTGGGAGTTAAGTTTGTTTTTGAAATATGAAATCCAAATTGCTAGAACACAAAGGACGAATCTGACATGTTCTCTTTTGTTTTCTTAAAAACTGTTTTATGGAAAAGAACATGGTCCAAATAGTAGAGCACAGATAAGAGGCGAAGCTTCATAAAATTCCTTTAAAACTTCTCATTTGGTCACAGATCGAAAAATGGTGGGTACTTTTCTCTAATACAAGGAAGAAACATCGAAATTAATGTTATAGGGGGCATGTGGCCCATAGATGTGCGGTCCATAGAATATTAAGATTTTTCTTTCTTTTTATAAATAGAATGTTATATCTAGGTAATACGGTTCCCTCTCTTGCTAATAGAAATGTTCTTCTTCTCTTTTTCTTTTCTCTCTTTCTTATTATTATTCCAAAATGTTATCAAGGACGAAGCTAAACCGCAGAGCAAGATTGATGAATGTTTCTTTTTCTTTTTTCTACGTGGATGATAAATACAAGTTGTTCAAAAAGAAAAAGGTGTTCGGATTTACATCGTCGCAGTTATGGAATCATCGTCAAGCTAAGTGTTTTTCTTCCTTTAATTGTGACAGATTTGATTTGATTTAATTTAAATTAATTTAATTTATGGGGAAAAGGAAATATGCTTATTTGATTTGTACTAATGATGAAAGGAAATCTACGACGTTAATGGGTGAAAGATGGGACGAAGGGAATCTGCTGATTTGTACTAATGCCAAAGGAAATCTGTTGGTTTGATTTGTCGAAGCGAATGGGTTTGGTGAGTTGTTTTCACCGTTTAATGTTAATGAATTTTGGTTTGCGCAAGTCTGATTTTCTTTTACCTTTCTTTCAATTAAATGATTGGTTTGTCGGCCATGACTATTTGATGTATCTGATATTTTTTTTAATTTTTCTTTTATCTATAAAATCATCATGTTGTGTTTTTACTTGATTGTCATCCATGATATGTATGATGCCGTGTGGTATGATACTGTGAATATATAAATATCATGATTTGTTTGAACCATTTTGATTGGTTGATTTGGTTTAATTTATTGGGCATAGTAGTATACTGTTAGGACCTAATTATCGTAACACTTGTTTGTATCTCCTATAAATTTCTTGTTAATTAACCTTAAGTGGTCCATATATTTTTCTATGAATCATAAGCAGTAGTGACGCATGATACTCTAAGATTCTATGATGTTTGTGAGTCATCTTTGTTATGATGAACTAGTTTGAAACTCGTGCTACGCACCGGGACTGTTGGAATTTGTTACACTGTTAGTTCATATCCACTGAGGCGGGGCTTCGCCCCGCACCCGTCCCAATAAAAGTTATAATAAGTTTATACAATTACTATCCAACAAATTGGCGATTAACGGTTAAAACTTTATAATAATCAAATATATAATATTATTATAATTTAAAGATCTAACATGGTTTTGAAAACTAATTTCATGCAATATAATAAAATAATAATCAATTCTACAAATAAACTAAAATAAGTAGACCTAAGTAATTTTAAAAGTAAAATATTTTAAGCTATAAAGACATAATTAGATTTTTTTTTTAGTATTTAACCCGTACTTCGAACCGGATACGACGGAAATTGATCCTTAGTTGGGCGAAGCCCCGCACCCGTCTAAGAAGGGATCTCAATTAACAACTGAAGTGTACAATGAAAACACCGATTATCATTTATTTATTTTTTTGAAGCAATCACTTAGTAGATTAATAATCAGAACCAAATTGTTCACCAATTTATTACGTACTATTTAAAGTGTTGGAGATTAAGAAATCCTCTTAAAGAAAATAGATAAATTATACAGACTTTTGAAATCAATAAGTAGTTCATTATATTACCTATATCAGTACTATTGGTAGTTAAATGAAATATCACGCTATCAATATCTGATATTGGAGACACTAAAAAAATATGATATTAATATAGAATGGATTGACAACTCTAAATGGTACACAACAGATGAATTGCTTCTCGTCAAAGAAAATTTAATCAAGGAAACACACATATATATTTCTCATCATAAAATCATATATGTGTGTTAAGAATTAAGGAACCAACTCAACTGCCCTTCCAGGCTCCAACTTATTATAGTTAAATGAAAAATCACACTCATTAGTCATTATATAGGCATCGGTATATGATATTAGAGACACTACAAAAATCATGATATTAATATAAAATATATTGCCAACTCTAAATAGTGAATAACATATGAAGTGCTTCCCGTCGAATAAAATGTAATTATGGAAGCGCACATATATATTTTTCTTCAGAAATCATATACTTGCATTAAAAGTAAAGCGGCTAACTCAACTGTTTTTCCAGGCTCCAACTTCTTGTAGTTGAATAAAAAATCACACAGATTATGTAGTTGTGTTGATTTCTAACATTAAAGACACTAAAAATAACACGATATTAGTATAAAATAGATTGTCAACCCCAAATATTACAAAGCATACAATGTGCTTCCAGTTAAAGAAGTAATCAAGAAAATGTCATAAGCCATTATATAGGCATCGATATCTGATATTAGAGACATTAAAAAAACCATGTTATTAATATAAAATATATTGCCAACTCTAAATAGTGCTAAGCATATAAAGTGATTCCCATCAAAGAAAGTTTAATTAAGGAGGACACCAACTTCTTATAGTTAAATGAAAAATCACACTCAATATATAGTTATATCAAGTGTATCATATTGAAGACAGTAAAAGAACACACGATATAACATAAAATAGTTTTCCGATTCTAAATAGTACAAAACAGATGAAATGCTTACCGTTAAAGAAGTTGTAATCAAGGAAATGAACTAACTCCCACGAAGACTCTGTTTGATTGGTACTTTAACCGCAAGGATTGTCTACTAATTAATGATTGGAGTACTTTATTGGCAAAGGGAATCTAAATTGTATTGTTTACTTAAATAATGTGGTTGTTGGATTTTTAGTGATGCATATGGCTAATTCCATTATGTATGCATGGGCAGTATTTTGGCTTGAAACAAAACAGAAAACCCTATTGGAATTGAACGATTAAAGAGACCATTTTTTTTTTGTTTTTACATCAACCGTAGGTCAAGTTAAAGTGTCGTTACGTACGGCATGGTCTACAAAACAAAGCAATTTCCTGCGTATAGCCAGTTTGAGAAAGAATTTGACCTAGCAAAAAAAATTAAGAAATAAAATGAATAATAAGTATATAGGTTTAAAAAAAAAACTATAATTCAATAACCTAGCAGAACCCCATCCAAAATACCATAAAAAATTATAAAGAAAAGACAAGAGAGAGTAGAAAGCTCTTGGGACAATAACTTAACAATGTTGCTCGGGATTTATATCCACCCTTATTATTCATATTTGGTTCTACATAGAAACGAAAATGATGGGCGGGGCCAGTATTAACATGGTTTATAATTATATATTCACTACTACATCATCGAAAATTCTTGTACATGTTTAAAGAATATATCTACGATGACACAGAGAAGTGTTCATTTACAAATATCCAAACATAAAACAGACCGACCCTTGTTTGTCGAAACCACTTTGGCCCAATACCATATTACTGCAACATGAATATTCTACAATCATGGTTTTTTTGTGCGATGGTTCATTGTCAAGGTTGGTGTTCAATGAAGTTACCATGATGAGGTATGTCTGAAACACACTTCATGAGGGATTCAACGACAACCCTCATTGTTGGTAGCCTTTAGAAAATTAGCACCGTAAATAAGAACGTCGCGATCAATTGGTGGACCCTAACTGGAGATCATATATCTTGTCGGTGGTTACCACATATGATGCTGGTATTACGAAAAATCTTCGATGTTAATGAACAAAAATATTGAAGTACCGGTAGATGCTTTAACCTCCAACCACAAAAGGTATTTGCATAAAACAAAGTTGTTATTGTATGTCAGATTCTGATTGGCGTATATGGTGATGATAGGAGGAAAGGTAACTATTATATAATGAAATGACTGCCCATGGTCGAGTGGTATTTAAAAGTACATACAAACTAAGCCAAAAAATTAAATGTACATTAGGATTGATTCAGGATTCCCTATTTGATTAATATTACATGAAATAAAAAGAAGAAGAAAAAATGTGTATCGAAGAACTCCGCGAACACTATAATTTATAATAATAGTGAGCAATCTAGGGGATGGTTGATAAAGATACATTAATATGTTTAGTATGGGTTCATGGAAATGATTGATAAAGGTCATTGGTATGTATATCTTAGTTTTTGGTTTTCATGACAGAAATCCATTTAGTATAGAGCTTCAAAATTGCAACCGACATGGATCATGTAATTAATGATGAAGTAAGTGTTAGTTAATAGTATTAGTCCATATATATTAAATGACAAACTCAAGTGTAAGCGTACTTACTTTAGAAAAATTAAGCTAGTTTTAAATCGCAATGTAATTTTTTTAATTACATATGCACCTTTCACTTGTTTAGCACGCGGAAATAAAATCTTGTGATTAGACCTAAACTGCAGCATAACAAAACAAAATAAGAGTAAATATCAAGGCCGTCAGATTACATAAATTAAAATTAGAAAATTTTGTTTGATGAATTAATTAGCATGCAGTAATTGAATAGCTAGCAAGGTCATATATGGACCTCATTTTGAATTTTTAGTACACCAATTATGTGGATGGTTAAACTTATTTTGGAAAGTGGAAATACTTTTGTCTGGAAGACAAACAAATTAATGAAAGTGCAAGGAGTAAACTTTCTTGTTATCTACATATGTTCATCAATTTTAATATGCCCTACTGGTCTTCTCAGGGAAATGGGTTTGTTTACACAATAAAAGCCACTAAAGTCAATAACAAAAGCCAAAATGAAGCAAAAACTGTAAACGAATAATATAAATAAAATGACAATACCTATAAAAATGATACAGATAAAACCTTAACAATCCACATGAAGTATAACACTTCCCTTTCAACTGAAACATGTATCTAGACCCGAGTTTCTTTCCTTCTTCGGAGCCTGACAAAATGAATTGATGAAAAGATTACATTTTGTTCGAAAACACATATAAAAAGTCGCACTTCCAAATGCGTATATCATCATGTTCAAAAACACAATTTATCGTTAATAATATAGTCATTTTTAGATTTTTTTACCTTACAAACGATCCAAAAGATATATATATATATATATGATTTTTTTATCTTATATATATGTTTACTCAATTTTTTGGACTTTTATCATAAATGTTCAAAATTAATATAATATTTTTTTATATTTTCTTGATTTTTATCATAAATACGCGAAATTAGTGTAGTAATTTTTTTAGAAAAATTCGGCAGTCATGATTTTAAAAAATCATGTAAACTCGGTGTAATTATATGCAATAATTTTAGTTGAATTCATTTTTTTTTATTTTAATCATAAATGCCCGTAATTAATATGGTAGTTTTATTTGTTATTCCTAAAAAAAATTCCTTACAAAAGATTCTAAAAATATAAGTATTATTATTTTATTCCATAAATATGTTGAATTGATTTGTTTTTATTTTAATCATAAATGTAAGAAATTAATATAGTACTTTTTTTCTGGATTTTTTTATAATAAATACATGAAAGTACAAAAGATTCAAAATATATAAATATTATTATTTTATTCCATAAATATGTTGAATTGATTTTTTTTATTTTAGTCATAAATGTACGAAATTAATATAGTAGTTTCTTTTATTTTCTAATTTTTTTCATAATAAATACATGAAATTATAAAATATTCAAAAAATATAAATCTTATTATTTTATTCCATAAATATGTTGACTTGATTTTGTTTTTATTTTAATCATAAATGTCCGAAATTAATATAGTAATTTTTTTTTACTTTCAGGATATTCACAATAAATACACGAAATTAATATGACAATTTTTTTAAATAATGGAAATTTTCTTAAATAATGAGGGACGTCCGTCGCGTGTGTCCCAACAATCCACCCAATCTACACCGCACATTGTCAGATCAACGCACCATATCTAACGGAATTTCATCCGACGAATATGAATGGTTTCTCAATTAGCCAGAGAGAGCGCGAGGTTACGCTCACCAACCAATAGGAAAGAGGGTAAGCTCCACTAGTGCTACTTTTATTCTGGAGTGAGGGATGGTATTGAGTTTTTAGGTTGTTGATGTAGTGCCTTATATTTACTTATTTATTTTATTTTATTTTAATATTTAAAGATATTCAAAAATAATTAATTGTTTTAAAGAAAAAGAAAACAATTGATTGTTTTAGTGTTGTGTGTGCATGCATTTTTTGGTGACGATTCGTTTTGTTTTTTTTTTATAATTTTTTTATTATATTATTGGATAACGATTATTACATGAAACTAGTTGGAAGTCTAACGATTCTTTTTAGAATTTTTTAGTATTTGGCGGTTTCATTTTATGATTAATTGAATTAATTGAATGGGATTCTTGATCTATGATTACTAAGTATGCCATAATAGAATTTGATGCTATGCTGTATAATTTTGTACTGTTTTCATTTCTTTCCATTTTGCGGAAAATGCTATGAAATTTTACTTTATGTCCCGTAATTCCCTTTTGTAAACTTCCTTGACGTCTGCATTATTGTAATGAAACGTTTATCTTTTTAGCCAGACTAAGTTTCTCACAAAAATGAATTAATGTTAATTAATATACAATTTGAACTTACCAAATCGAAAAAAATAACAAATGAATCAATTAATATATAATATGCATAATTATCTTCCATTCATAAATAAGACTAGATTTTGTGCCCGTGCTACGCCCGGGCGGCTCTGCAAACTTACTTCACCAATTCAATCTACAACTGCAAATAGAATGGCATAGCTAGTTAACTATATTTTTGATTTGGTAAAGCTCAGCTTCGGCTTCGCATCGCCTCGCCCCGTCCATCGTGAACAGGAAGAAGACCTACACATCCATTAATCAATAGATTGTTCTATACGTGTTCTGCACATGATGATGGCTCACTGATCTTGTTCGCCCAAAACCTGAGAAACCGTATGCTAATCAAAAAGCAGAACAAATACATACGAATTAGAAAATTTCCTACTTAGAAAATACTCGTTTGTAACGGTTTGGAATCAAAACAATGATTTAACAGTCATTATGATATACATAGACATAGAGGGACGTGTATAAAGTGGGTATAAATTCATTTCATACACAAACAACTGAATTTGGCTTAAGCAACTTCAAATTGTCTTTGGACTTGGAGCCTTCAAAATTCAAAACAAACAATTTAGAATTTGGCCCTAATTTTATTCGTCAGTGTGCAATGTTTTATGCATGTGCTACGCATCGGGCGGACTCGAAAACCATCCACCATCATTGTTTTTTCTTTTAACCATATTTTTGTTTTGGTGCATTTTTGATTTGGTGTGGCTCGGCTTCACCCTGCCCCGCCCCCATGCATTTTTGGTGTCAATGCATGTTTATGATTTTTTATTTAGAGTGGCTGGGCCTTGTCCCGTCCTTTTCTAAGATGAATTATAAATCGAGATGAATTAAACCTTCTTCACCTTCTTTTATTAACATCTACCCTGATTTCAGACCATTTTTTTCAAACACATTTTTAAAAGAACAAATATTTTAACTCCACATCTGTATACTCTAAGCTTGTTCTGCAGACAATGTCCTCATCCAGCCCTTTTCAATACAACAATGGGAACCCCATTGGCAACTGGTAAATGTATATGCAGTTGAGCCTATTCAAATAAATCATGATGGAGGTGTCTTTTGCCCGTTAATCATAAAGTGGTCTGAATTTCAAATTAAACCGCTTTCACGGAATTGCAGGATTACATTCACAAAAATTAAAAACATGAGTTACACTGATGAATCAATGCATGAGTTGCAGGTCCGATAATATCCCATACAATTCATAATAACATTGGTCAATGATACACAAATCAAATTACTTACCCACTTGTTACACTAATTAATTGTTTCGTACCCCATACCGTCGTCAAAATAAAGATAATAATATTCCGGTCAAAAAGGTACAGAATGTCATGAATAAAGATGATAAGCATTTACTATTACACTAATTTCCCTTATGTCATCAAGAAAATGACCCCCCAGCTCCACTCAGTAGGTGAGCCTCATTAGTAAAGAGTAATACATTTCTTCACTTCTCATTTATCATCGACCACATCTATTAGCCTTTCTTCGAATTCTCCATGATAAGTCGTTCTTCGAAATCTCCAGGATAAGTCAGTTCCTATCTTAAGATATGCCATATCAAAGCTTAGTTCCTTCTAACAAACAAAATGTGCCTTTATTCAGCTTCTCATTCCTTCCTCGGCATCAGTCAATCAAAACCCCAATGAAACCCAACACATTAACCCCAACTAAAAAAAACAAACTAATCAAACTTATCAAAAAAGCAAATATAAAATTGAGATACAAACCAACAAAGTAGAAATCAACGTAAAACAAAAAACGGATTTTAGCATTCGAAACTTAGATCCAAAAACAATGGTTACGCTGAAAATCAAAGAAAATAGAGAAAAACGGTGAGCACCAGAAAGAGCGAGGAAGAGAAAAGAGGTAGCAAATCAATCAGTCAGATGAACATCAATTTGCTTACCAACTTATTCAAACATCTACTTGTTTCTTGTAAATCTTGTACCTCCAGTCTGTATGCAGAAGAACTTTCTTGCACCTGCATATAAGAAAAGAGTTACTTTTTATTACTCTTTAGAAAGTATTTAGGATCAGAATTACTGGCTGAAAAAGTAGTATCACTAATAACGAAAAATCCATTTAGGACACAAAACTCCATCTCGGAACTACTATAAAAGCATATAATCATCCTCTGGCCTTACTACAAACATATAGAATGAATAATCAACTAGAAACGGGAGGCCTTCATATGATATTTTACCTTCTTCTTGCTGTTACGTGTTGACAACAATGGTCATCATTCCTTTCAGGGAAACAACCCAACCATCGACAACTGCAGGACCCAAATTTTTCCTCAGGTTAGAGAAAAAATTGACATTTATGTCTTTGACACAGAATTAGGTATAGTTTAGCCATTCAACCATTACTCTCACATTGATAATACCATATGGAAAAATCAAGTGTTGATTCAACAGTAACTAATTCTACTTTGTCACGAAACTTCAACAACATAAAAGGTACTTCTAAGTTAATTTCAAAAACTTAACAAAGATAGAACAACGCACAATTAAGTATAGTTACTCGCTTACCTTCATCTCTTCCTTTAAAGATCTGAATCCATCGCTGACAGAGTATAGGTACTCGCTTCATGTCCTAGTTGTAGCTACCGAGGCATTAATGATTCTTGTCTACAGCACAAACACAAATTAACTCAATACAACAAATCCATATATTACTAAGAAAGTGATAAACTATATCTTTGTGGATTTCTATGACACATAGGTATACATCTGGATGCAACTTACACATCCCAAAATATAGCAAAATAATCAACCCCAATTTTTTTAGCCTTAAAGAAATGAGAATACTGGTTGCAGGTTCTCTATTATCTATGTAGTGGCGATTCTTGCCTCCAATATCTAAAGCATAAAACAATTATTTCTCGTGCCTAAACATCATCTATTTCTTATAATCAGTGAAATTAAACTTTGCGTTGATTGATCAGATGTCACCGATATATTGTCTGTCAACAAAAAATTACTGGAACAATTTAATTGCAAGAAAGTGGTCAATCAACAACAAAGGACCTGGTATGGAACAAAAATGTTGAACAATACTCAAGTTTGAAATGATATTGAACACCAAATTAGCGCAAATGAACCAATTGAAGGAATTAATTACAAATGTCCAGTTAAGATTAGTTGAATAACCTAACTGAGAAGCAAGCAATTAACCTAATTGAGAATCAACCTAAGTCAATCATTGAATCTAAACTACTAATAAATGTTCTTTCTTCTTATTTCTTAACAGGAATCCCACTGGACTGCTACAGTTTTCTCTATCATTTTTTAACTGCGTTTTTGTTCTCGCATGCAAATATGAAATCTGTATTCAAAATTCATAAAAGACCTGAATTTTAATATGGAATTCATGACATTTCTGGTGGGACATTATCTAAGAAGCAATATATGTTTATATACCACATCAACATAACCAAAACAAAATCTTAGGTGGAAAAAAATAAGGATTTCGACCTGTGGTACATGAACAAATGATTATGAATTAATTACTTACTCAATGGTCAGGTTGTCAAATACTGTTGTAGGATACACAATGAATCAGTATGTGTGTGTCTTCTTCTCCTAATTGCAAGACCATGAAAGGGAGAAGGTTAGCTCTTTCAAGTGAATGAAACATCACGCGAAGTGCAATGAAGATACAATTAACAGAAAACTTAAACTCCCAAAGTACAAATCAAAGGAGCCCCATGTTGCATTATCTTCACTTTTATAGAATTTGTTTGGATGATCTCAAAAACACAGCTATAATCAATCTGATAAATAATTTTTTTTAAGAAAAATCCAAATGTTGAAGAAAATCCAATTCTTAATAAGTGTAGAAGAATTAGATTTGGGTTTTTCCATTGGCAAAAGAAAACCATGAGAAACAGAATCAGCATACATAATTTTGAAAGTTAAAAATATGGGTTTATGATATATCAGTAATTAGAATAAGAGTAAAATCAGTAAGATGCATACAAAAATCACCTGAATTGTGCGATCTTTTTTCAAATGGCTATTAGGGTTTCTCCGTAACGTATCTTGGACAAAAGTCGTAGCTGCAAAAAATAAAATAAAAAAGTAGGGATGAACATGGTTTCAGTTTTCCGCTGGAACCGGACCAAACCAGACCAATTAGGAAGAAACCAAACCGAACCATTTACTAATGGATTGGTCACGGTGTAGAAAGTGGAAAACCGATAATGTTGGTTTTGGTTTGGTTTGACCTCTAAAACCGAACCAAAAGCCACTGGAAAACCGATTAATTTTTAAACTTAGTTTCTACCGTTGATTTAAAAGTATTAGATTCTACCCATTGATTTAGAGGATAAATAGAAACCCTAAATCTAATATTTTATTATGATACACTCTTTCTTTCTCTTTCTCCTTCTCTCAGTCGCCTCCTTCCCCCCCCCCCCCCCCCCCCCCCCCAACTACAGCTGCTGCTACTCGACTTTTTTCTTCCCGTCTTCCTTCTTTTTTATTTGTCAATACCTAAATTAAGATATATTATATATATTCTTTTGATCTCTAGAACTAGAGTAAGCTTTAACTATTCTTGATATTTTTTATTTTATTTTTTTGTCTGTAAATTTGTGTAAACCAATACTATCGGCAAATACGATTTTTTTATCTGTAAATTGGTGTTTTTTTTTTGGTTTGACATAATTATTGGTTAACCAAAAACCACTGGTACAAACCGAAACCAACTGGAACTATTTGAAAACCGAACCAATGGTTAATGGATTGGTTTGGTTTAGATTTTTAGAAACCAATAGTATTGGTTTCGGTTTTGGTTTCGCTAGAAACCGAACCAAAACCGACCATGAACAGCCCTATAAAAAAGGGTTAGGGTTTGAAACAATAAGACAGAAAACAAAGCAGTAGCAAAATTCATTCATGGACCAATAAAACCATACAAAAAGATGAAGAATCAGAGAAAATTACCACTATATCTGTTTCATCAATCAACACAGACGCTAAATAAAATTTGAAACTAAAACAATAATTGAATCTGTTGCAACCCCAACTAAACCCTAAGTTGAATCTGTTTGCAAACCTTTTAGCACGGAATTTGTTATCTCACCGATTGAAATAGGGTGTTTTGCAAGTTATGACCCCTTGACGGAGAAGCAAAGAGATGCGATGAATGAACCATCGCGATGGAGAAAGATTTTTTTTGCGGTGAATAGAGGAGAAGAAGGAAGAAGAAGATTTTTTTTAGGTTTTGTTCTGCGTTTTTTTTTGGGAAAAATATCGTTTGGTCCTTTTTCAAGTGGACCCATGTCAGTTTAGTCCTTTGGGAAAACGCCTTTACTGTTTGGTCCATAATTATTTAAAAATATTAAATGGACAAAAATACCCTTATGTGTTAATTTTTACTTATTTTTTGTAGCAGTTCCTTCGTCAAAATGAACTCCTGTTAATTTCTACTTACTTTTTCAGAAATCACATATATAAACCAGAGTTCGTTCCAGAAATGAGCTCCATATAAAAACCTAAAAAAACAGAGTTCATTCTAGAAATGAACTCCATATAAAAACCTAAAAAAACCAGAGTTCATTCCAGAAATGAACTCCATATAAAAACCTAAAAAAACAGAGTTCATTCCAGAAATGAACTCCATATAAAAACGTAAAAAACCAGAGAAATGAACTCCATATAAAAACCTATAAAAACAGAGTTCATTCCAGAAATGAACTCCATATAAAAACCTAAAATGAACTGCAGCAGCATCATCTTCGTCGTCTTCAACAACAACATCAAACATCATCGTCTTCAAAACAACACCGGCAACATCATATTCATCATTTTTGTCGTCTTCAACACGAGCGACAAACATAAAAAAAATAAAGATCGTCATCAAAATCTAGATCTTCAACATAAAAAATCAAGATCTTCGTCTTCAACATCTTCATAATCAAAATCAAGATCTTTGTCTTCAACATCTTCATAAAAAATCAAGATCTTCATCGTCGTCTTCAACATCTTCAACAGATGTAGATGAATCTTCAACAGCAGCGGCAGATTTCGTCGTAAATCGTCTTCATCATCTATAACCGCAGCATCAACAAATAACATGATTTCATCTTCATCATCGTAAACCCTAAGTTCATCTTCAACATCACCAACATGAGCAGCAACAACGTATTTAACAGTAGCAGGAAGAAAAAGAAGCAAAAATAATGGAGACGCCATTATTACCAAGAAGAAAAGAATAAAAAGAAACAAAAGAAAGAGATTAGATCTGAAAATAAATATGAGAGAGAAAGTAAATCTGAAAAAGATTTTTTCTTTACTGATTTTTGTATATATGTGGCCCCAAAAGGGTATTTCTGCCACTACCTAGTGACAATTATATCATCCATGACATCACCCTAGGACCAAATCATTATTTCTAGGACCAAACTATAATTTATATTTCCAAATAGGACCAAACAGACAGTTGACTAGGTCAAATGGACTAGACTCTCTCTAATATATTATTTCTAGGACCATATGGTGTTTTCTACTCTCTCTTTTCTCTCGATGTTTTGCAAGTTATAAACCCTTGACCAATAGAATATCGCCAAGTGTCCTCTCCAGATTTAATATGAGAACTCTTTTCTCAGCGATTGTGACCCTCTTGAAAACCCCCTATTCTCTCGTTGAACGGTGACGCTCACCATTCAACGTGGGGGCTCATATGACTTAGGATTTTAATAGAGTTAGATTAATAAAATATTTTCATGCATTCGTGCAAAGTCAAATATAAAGATAATATTTAGTTTCCACTAATACATTCATGCACATGCAAATACAATTAAAATAATCTTAACTAAAATATATTCATGCGTTCATGCAAAGTCAATTTAGTTTCCACAAATACATTCATGCACACGCAAATACAATTAAAATAATTTTAATTAAAATATATTCATGCAAAGTCAATTTAGTTTCCATAAATACATTCATGCACATGAAAATACAATTAAAATAATTAAAATATATTCATGCATTCATGCAAAGTCAATTTAGTTTCCACAAATACATTCATGCACATGCAAATACAATTAAAATAATCTTAATTAAAATATATTCATGCACATGCAAATATAATTAAAATAATCTTAATTAAAATATATTCATGCATCCATGCAAAGTTAATATAGAGATAATTATTAAGTTTCCACAAATACATTCATGCTCATGCAATACAATTAGAATAATAATTATAATTATTTCGAAAAATATCACACTTATTTAAAAATGATGTCATTCAATTATTTGTTTTAATTCCTGTGAAACCAAAACATTAAATTGCACTATTGCTTTTTTATTTTGAATGGACATGTAACTCTCCATGGGCCTTGAACACGTTATGACCTTAACGAGTTAACACTACTAACTGGATCATCATAATTTGATCGTTAACCGGGTTATGATTTTTTTTTAGCAAGGTCTTTTCCAGTTAGACCTAACTCGACGCAAAAATAACATTTTGGACTTATAAGTACTTGAGCATCATTATTGTGCATTTGAGGTGGAAATCATTCCTTTGAAAAATAATAAGGAATATATTCCTTTATACAACTTTATGCCAATGATGACGCACTGTCTAAAAGGTAAAGCTACATATTCCCTTGTGTTTCTAAGCACATGCATCCCAATTTTTGTGGAAGAACTCACAAAAAGTGTCAGATTTTTTTTTCCTCTTCTATTTTTTTTTACTTCATCCATAAACTAATGAACCAGTATATGTTAAAGTATCAACAAGAGATTCACTTTCTCTAGTAGGCTATTCAACCTAAAGTAAATGGTTGACATTCAAAATGAGATTCTCTTGACCCGTTGAGATGAAGAAATTTCTCAAATTAAGCTAATCGTAGAAAAATTGGAAATAATAAGAACCCCGAAGTAATGAGGGTAGACGTACTGACACAAGTGAAGTGAAAAGAGTTGGGAATGAATCTTCTTACCGGTATTGGTACAAGCAATGCAATGCGGATACCATAGTAGCAACCAATTTCCACTGGAAATGTCATACTTTAGACATCAACTCTAATGACAAGAAGAACTTTGCCTGGCCAATTGACTATTTATTTGAATTAGATCCAATGTCTGTGCTTATGGAATGAAAAGTACGTCATTCCCACGAGACATAAATTCTCTATAACACTTGAGATATCCGGATGAAAAATATATCATCCTCCCTGAAAAGTAACATATATTCATTCTAAATTACTTGAGTTGAATCTCACTTTTGTTACTAATAAGGTCACACCTCTTATTTAATATCTCAAGACTCAATGTCTAACAGATAGTGGTTTCCCTCCCACCAGCTTAAGGAATTTAAACTAGTTGTTGAACTATTTCCTTATAATGTGACTACGAGGGTTGGATCATCAAGCGCGGCATTGCTCAAAATTTGTTTTCAAGATAGAACAAAGACGTCACAAAATCTCTACATGTACCGAGAGATAATCACACCTTGTTAAATTCCAAAGAAACCCATGTAAATGGATATCATGTGGAACCTCACAGTGATGAGGATGTAATTGATTGCATCTTTTATAACCTTAAATGAATGTGGAAGGAAGCATATTCTTAGAGAAATTTATGAGTCGATTTGGTGAAATGTAAATCACTAATATTTGGATATTGAATCCATATTGACCCCGAGAATGAAATATTGGGTATTGACTCATACAGACTTTGGCATAACTATAAAGCGACTTTGGTTGTGACATGATGATCGTTTTGAAAGGACTCATACGTACATCACTTTATTTGAGTGAACGAGACAACAGAAAAAAGATTGACAAAATGCAAAGTGACGACATATCTCTCAATAAGTGTTTTCTAAAGTACTAGATGCACAACCACCCATTCCCATTGTGCTTTTAATTAATAAAGCATATCACTCATTTTACAAAGTCTTCAGTAAAATAGGACTTAGACCATCCGAAGATGCAAATGGAAAACAATCCATATTACAAAGAAAATAAGGTGATATTTAGAAAAATATCCATGGAGAATGCAGACCATTAAAGTGAATTATGGCTCTCGTGGATTTTTGACATTTTGGACTAGTTATACTTCCCAAGTAATGTTGCATTTGGAAAAATACTAGCACATATTATACATCTAAGGACTCACCACCCCTTGTAAATGCTAGAGAGTATACATCAAAAGGACTTGATGGTTATTCCATGTTTAATAAGATCAATGTAGAGCATCCTATACCCCATGGTCTCGCAAAGGCTATCATCAAAGGTCACTGATGGTGCCTAAGGCATGGTTATGCGTAAAAACCTACCTTTAACTGCTTGGGGAATATGCAATATTACACGTATCTTTACTTAATTCGTTTTAAAACCCAATGTTAGTCAACCTTTTCTGCGTACCAGTTGGTAACTGGATTTAAGCCTGACATTCGTGTTCTTATGCATTTTTGGTTGCACTATATATGTGCCATTACGACTCCACATCGTACTATGATGGGTCTTCAAAACTGTTAAGTAGTTATGTGTGTTCCCAATAATTATCCACATTTTAAACCTTTTTGGCAGGAGATCTCTTACCGCTAGATTTGCGGGTTGTCATTTTAATGAGACAGTCTTCCCGTCGTTAGGGGGAGATAAGAAAAAGTATTTTATAAGGGAATGACATGAATTTTCGTGGTGTGTTCCCACTGTGTCTCATATTGATTCTTGTACTCCAAAAATGTAAATGTGAAGTGACAAAGAATAATCGATTTCAGAAAATGCACTGATATCGACAACGTGACAAGATTACACTTACCAGCTGCAAATGTTCCTGCAAGGTTAGAAATCCTCAGTATGGGGTACACCATAGACTAGGGTGTTGTAAATACTACACTTGGAAGAAGTGTAGTTAAGGTTGTGGCTCCACAAAGGAAGATGAAGAGACCACCAGGTTCGATCAATACTCATCTAGAAAGGAAGTAGATGAGTAAGGAACAACTTAATTTTTATCATTAATGAAATCATCTCATTTGATTGTCTCTGACTATGTCCATAAATCAATACTGGAGGACGCTCCGAAGTTTAATGATTTCAAAGAACAATGAAATCCTAAAGGATTATGAGAACACACACGAGTCAATGGAAAGATCGTGCAAACATGTTAATGATTATTTTTAAATATAGTTGCTCAATAAAATAGAGCATGACGAGATCGAACCATGCTTCCTATTGCTTAATGTCAGCGAAGAGCATATTTGGCCTATACAATCCAGGTAGAACTTGGTTCTTTGACAAATATACAGGTATTTGGTGTGGTAGTGCTAACCAACCAAGTGTAAAGCCTATTGGACATACATGATTAATTTTTCACAAAGCATAATGAGAAGAAAGCAGTTTTAAAGTATAAAGACTCGCCTTGTGGGGCGAGGTTTCTCACAAGGCCCTGGAATTGTTCTCTTGTAATGAACTTTATAATGTTCCGCTACTTAATTAGCTTGGTAATTTCAGAAGGTCTTGAAATGCAACATATGTATGTGGTTGTTACGTATCTATAAAAGAATCCAGAGATATCCTTTTGTTTCCAAATCAAGTGACTCTAAACCACATAGTGCATTTACAATTAGATAGAACGCTCACTTATAGATTGTACCAATCAGGAGGATGTGGTATACCCGTCTAAGTGACTATTTGATTTGGAGGGGATAGACAAGTAAGGTATTTTTCTTTGCATATTCACAAGAAAGTTCCTGATTTGGAATTGTAGCTATATATGTCGATGGTACAGACATGATGGGTACTCTTGATGTAATAAGAGACCTTAAAAGCTATTTGAAATCCGAATTTGAGATGAAAAGTCTGGGAAAAGCTCGACCGAATACTGAGCTTGTGGTATATTATTCCACCAGTTTGCCTATGTCTAAATTTGTCAAGCAATTTAACAAATACATGCATCATGATAGCACTCCCATGATTAATCGAAGTTCAAATGTAAGTAAGTGACCATTTCGTCTAAAGAAAAATGTCGAGATGTCTTGGGAGATGAAATTCCTATATCTAAGTACAATAGGCGCATTGTTGTACTTAAAATAATAATGTACTCGATTAAATTCTACATCCTCAGAGAACTTGTTAGCTAGATATAGCTTAGCGCCAACGCAAAATAATTGGAATGGTATAATGAATGTAATCATGTACTTAAAAGTAACCACTGACATTAATTTTTTCTATCCCTGTAAAGAAAAAAAAAAGGAATGCTAAAGGAACTGCAATCCAAAGGTTGTTGATTATGAAGAAACAATAATCTCTTCTCCAACGAAAGTAATCAGGGGGAGATATGGTAGACCTTTTTCTAAGTCATTACCGATATTCAGTTTCGAAAAGTACATGACTAAAGGAACTGTCTGGAACAACTCTGAAAGTAGTCAGGGGGAGATGCCGACATCTGGGGGAGGATCCAAGGATAGGATGTCGACATATTTTACTTCGAAATTGAAGATGTGTTGTACTCATTTTCCCTTCGATCGAGAATAGTTTTTCCCAAAGGGTTTTGTTACTCGACAAGGTTTTTAGCGAGACAACACTGAAAACATCAAGTATGTTGAACGTTGAAGACATAAAGATCGGGTTGATATTACTGAAAATATCTGAATCAAAGAAATGAAACATGATATTTTGTTAAGCAACGTAACTTCCAGAATCAACAACATGGTCTTATAAATATTCAAGTCACCAAAGTAAAATGTGATAAACTCCTTTTGACTGCATTAGACTAATGAAAATTGTCTGACATCAGGGGGAGTATCTAATGGTGTGTTGAACTACTTTCCTTCACCTAGGTTGCTTTCCCCACAGGGTTTAGTTACTCGGCAAGGTTTTTAATGAGACAACAACAAACACCGGGAATGTAATTTCCCAGCTAAGGCTATTGTTTTTCCCACGAGGACTTTCTTCCTTAAGAGTTGTGAAGCAACTAGTCAACTTTAAAGGGGAAAAGTGGTCATCTGCAATGGATCACCTTTACTTGCATCTGTCACGTTGTACTCTTTTCCCTTTTTCAAGGTTTTATCCCACTGGGTTTTCCTTGTCAAGGTTTTAATGAGGCAACGTATTCGAGTCCAACTGTGTTCTAAGTTTGCTTTACTCTTTTTTCTTTAGTCGCTAGGTTTTGTCCCTTTGGGTTTTCCTAACGAAGTTTTAACGAGGCAATTAACTTAGACTCATCGATCTTTGAAGATCGTATTACATGTGATGAACTACATGTAAAGTACGAGACAACATGTGAAGTACTACATGTGAAGAGTTGTACCAAGGTAATTTTATCCCACTGGGGTTTTCCTTGTCAAAGTTTTAGTAAGGCAAATTGATTTCGGCACAAGTCACAAAGGAGAGAATGACATTTAAAGAACTACATTCAAAGCACTATATGTGAAGCACTATGTATAAAGTTTTGTTATTGAACCGCACAAGGGGGAGTGTTATAGGGCATGTTGCCCATAGATGTGCGGTCCACTAGAATACTAAGGTTTTCCCTTCCCTTTTATAAATATAATGCTATACCTAGGTAATATGGTTCCCTCTCTGGATGATAGAAATGTTCTTCTTCTCCTTTTCTTTTCACTCTTTCTTATTATTAGTCCAAAATTTAAAGGATAGTAGTATTGGAATCATACTGGATTATGATCGAAACATAACCAAGTATATGACATAATGTAAGTTTCTCTAACCGGAGCTATCATAACGTTTGTAAATGAAAAAAAAAATCGAGAAGTATTCAGGTACGAGGATTGAGCACATGCAACAACATAAATTGAATATCATATGTAACAAAAACAGAGATACAAAAGCCATGGATGCTAAAATAATTTAACTTTTAGTATTACGGGAAACCCCTACCTCAAAATAGCAAATCCAAAAGCTTTGATGCAATCAATATTCTTTCCAAGAAAAATCAATAACATGGCTTCTTTTCGATTTTTGTTGTTTTGTAGAAGAAGGAAAAGTTGAGATTTTTTTTGTTATTTGTGAAAGAATGAAAAAAAATAGAGAGGTATAGCAAAAATGAGGAAAAATACTTTCTGTATGGGCTATGAGGTAATCCTGACTGTAGGTGCAGCGGTTGTTGCTCGTGATCATGACTGTAATTTCGTAGGGGCTATGAGCATTGGCCTGGGGAAAACCAATAACTTCTTGGCGGAGCTTTATGGCGTGATTGTTGGGCTGGAGTGGGCAAGAAAGTGGGCTTTTAGAAGAATTTTAGTTCGCTCAGATTCAAAGGGAGCGATTCTGGCTTTTAAAAGTTCTAATGTGCCTTGGTTTGCTAGACAACGGTGGAGAAGTATTCAAGAAAGTTATGATTCAATTCGGTTTGTGCACATTTATCGTGAAGCTAATTTTTCTGCCGATTCTATGGCCAAAAGAGGATGTCTTCTTATAAATGGTGTAGGGATGATCTATGATGAGAGACCTTATTTTCTATATTCTTTAGAATATCCCAATGTCTCTTATTTCAGATTCAAGTAGTTTGTAAATTTTTTGGGGTCTTAGGACCTCTTTTCTTGTAAACTCTTTGCAAATATCAGTTATTCATCAATACAATTTTGGACTTAGCAAAAAAAAAGGAAAAATATTTTTTGGATTTTGTAAGATATTGTTCCATTAGCTGTAAACTATATAACAAGCCATCATTTCTCTAGTTCTGACTTGACTTCAAGGTCTCATTATCTACAACTATTTTTTCACAAAATGCAAAGGTGGTGGTACAAGCTTTGTATTTACAAAAATGAGGCAAAATATTTTTTGGATCAATTTATAAGATATTATTCCTTAAACTGTAAGCTTCGCAATTAGCCATCACTTCCCTAGTTCTGACCTGAATTGAAGATCTCATTTGCAAAAGTGAGTTTCTACAAAAACGCAAAGGCCACGTACACGCTTTGTATCTTCCAAAATAAGGCAGAATATTTTTTGGATCATTTAATAAGATATTGTTCCATTGAGTGTAAACTTTGTAACAACCCATCATTTCTCTAGTTTTAACTTGAATTGAAGGCCTCATTATCAAAACCTAGTTTTCACAAAATGCAAAGGCGGCGGTGGTACACTCTTGTATCCCAAAAAATGAGGCAAAATAGTTTTTGGATTTTGTAAGATATTGTTCCATTGACCGTAAGCTTTGTAACAAGCCATCATTTCTCTAGTTCTGACTTGATTTGAAGGTCTCATTATCTAAATCTAGTTTTTCACAAAATGCAAAGGTGGTGGTACAAGCTTTGTATTTGCAAAAATGAGGCAAAATATTTCTTGGATCATTTTATAATACCGTTCCTTTGACTGTAAGCTTTGTAATTAGCCATCATTTCACTAGTTATGACATGAATTGAAGATCTCATTCGCAAAAGTGAGTTTCTACAAAAATAAAGCTAGTTTTGATATCATTATATAAAGCTAGTTTTTCATAAAATGCAAAGGTGGTGGTACACGCTTTGTATCCGCAAAAATAAGGCAAAAAAATTTTTGGATCATTTTATAAGATATTGTTCCATTGACTGTAAGCTTTATAAAACAACCCATCATTTCTCTAATTCTGACTTGAATTGAAGGTCTCAATATTAAAAACTAGTTTTCACAAAATGCAAAGGCGGTACACGCTTGTATCCGTAAAAATGAAGCAAAATATTTTTTGGATCATTTTGTAAGATATTGTTCCATTGACTGTAAGCTTTGTGACAAACCATCATTTCTGTAGTTCTGATTTGATTTGAAGGTCTCATTATCTAAAGCTAGTTTTTCATAAAATGCAAAGGTGGTGGTACAAGCTTTGTATTTGCAAAAATGAGGCAAAATATTTTTTGGATCATTTTATAAGATATTGTTACCTCAAATTTCGCATCCACTTCTCCAATATGTTTGCATCTTCTTCCAGGGAAAATTGATATCGAAATATCATTATGTTGTCATCCTTATGCAAAACAAAAGAATAACAACAACCAACCTTTACCAGAGAAAGGTTGAAAACCGGTTTTAACTATTGCAAGCAAAAGTTGAAAACCATCGAAACACATATGCTTTTATGTTAAACCAAAACCGATTCAACATATTGTGGTTTTTTCACATATTGTTTCTACCAGCACCCCTCATGATCCTTTGATAAAGACTACCAACATGGGCTAGAACTTAATCCTGCTAAATCAAAAGGTCACCCAAACCATAAGGGTTCACAAAATTATGAGATCGAATATCAAGGTAGTAAAACCGAAATCAAACATCCCATAAACATCCATAACAATAATAAAGCATTCAAGCACAGGCTATGTAAATCAAAAACTATCACAAGGAAAATTATAAATCAAATAATTTTTTTCATAATAGACTGATGACAATCATTGAAGGAAATCAAAAATTGATGTTTATTTTCCTTTGCAGCTCAATCCTTCATATCGGTGCTAAATGAAGGTGGATTATTTCTTTCAAACTTCAGCTTGTGAATTTCTTCAAGTAGAAAAACTTGTTGCTTGACCAGAATTTCTTGCAGATGAGAAATTTTCGTGAAGGATTCTGCAAGAGCATGTAATTCTGTCTTTAATTGAACGCAAAAGTGTGTCAATTCTTTAATACACTAATCTTTCTTCAGAGTATTCTATCTTTCCTTCTTGCTAAGCCAATCTCCTTTTTTAATTTTACTCTTAATATCAAGAGAAGATCCAGACTTAATCTTAAGTTGATCTTTCTGATCTAGCATCTTGCCAAAAGAAGATGTTGGATCCAGACTCATGGTTCGGACAAGGAATGACCAAAGAAGGAGAATGATCTTTTTATAATTTTCAAACTTCTGAAAATATAATATTCCTAAAAATACGAATATATCAAATATTTTCAAATACTAGATTTTATTTCCATAATCTACACATAAGTGCCTTGATTTTTCTTCTTCCTCACTCCAAATTCGGCACACATGGTGAGGAAAGAATTCTAATATCGATCAGGTGGTTTTAGTATGAGATTTTCTCTCATTATGGAATTTTGAACAAACATATTGTCCTTGATCTAGCATCGTATGAGAAATTCTCCTCTTGTTACCTCGAACTAGCGAAGTATCTTGAGATTGACTTGAGTTTCCTATGCAACTTTTAGCAATTCTGTTTTTGAGACAGTTTTTGCATCTTGTCTTATTTTTTTCTTTACCATTAGATGATTTAATAACATTGGAAGACATGCCCATTTTCAAAATGGGTAAATCACTAATGGAAGAGGAAGAAATAAGATTGACAACTAATGCAATATTAGTTGTTTCCTCTTCTTCAGAATCGTATGAATCAGAGGTCTCATCTAGAGTTATAGACAACGCCTTTCTTCCATTGTATTTCTTGAGATTGGGACAGTCTTTAGCAATATGACCAAACCCTTTACACTTAAAGCATTGCGGCTGATATTCTTCTTCATGACCCTTTTTAACAGGAACTCGATCATGTGGACGAGAAGATCGATGAGTATCCTTTATGAATCTCTTATTTCTTTTCTTCAAGAGATCTCGAAACTGTCTGGTAATCAATGATAATGATATTTCAATTTCATCATCAGAATTTTCTGCAATCTGTTCATCTGAATCATCCATCTTTATATTCCTCTCCATTGGAGTTTTCAGAATTTTTGCAGCTTTGAAAGCAATTCCTTTATTTTGAATAGAGTGTGATTCATGATCAAAGATCTTTAACTTTCCAACGAGTGTGCTTCGTGAGAGAGTTCAGAGATCATTTGCTTCTATGATTGCATGCTTCTTAGAATCGTATCTTGATGGCAACGATCTGAGAATTTTGTACACTATATCCTTTTCAGAGATAATCTTTCCAAGAGAGAAAGAGACATTAATTATCTTAGAGAGTTTAAGATGAAACTCTTCAAAAGTGTCGTTGTCATCCATTCGAAGGTTTTCCCAATCGTACGTAAGATTTTGAAGTCTAACTTCTTTCTCTGAAGTGTGTCCTTCGAATACGATCTGAAGGTTATGCCAAGCTTCTTTAGAAATTTGACATGTTGATACATGATTTTGTAGATCACGGCTTAAAGCATGTATTATAGCATTCAAACCATCTGAATTCTGCTTTGCAAGAGCCTTTTCTTCATTTGAAAAATCTATTAAGTGTTTAAACTCAGTTTCCGAATTTTCTATCTTTGGACGAGTATAACCATCGACGACTAATATCCATGTATTAAAGTCTCCTGATTGAAGAAAAGATCTCATAGCAGATTTCCACCATAGATAGTTTGTTCCGTAAAATCTTGGCGGTACGGTAATTGAAGTCGATTCATGAGAACTCGAGTTCATTCTTATAGGTTGGACCGTACCAAACATAGATTGTTAGATCTTTTCGTGTTTTCCTGCTCTGATACCAATTGAAAAGGCGAGGGTACCCAAATATACCTCAAGCTAAAACTTTTCCTACCTATAAGTCCTTTCTCTGAAAGTGATTGTCTATAGACTAAGTCGAGACAATGCAACTAATCGGTTCACACTTCGTGTGATCGTCTATGGATACGAGATCGAGACAATACAACAACGAAGTTTGTTTACTTGATAAAAAGGTTCGGATTTAACCAAACACAATATGATTGCTTATCAAGTAAATAGGAATTAACGTTTGTATAATTTAATTTAATTATAATAAAACAATTATAATGCGGAAAATAAAAGTAAATGACACAACAAGATTTTGTTAACGAGGAAACTGCAAATGCATAAAAACCCCGAGACCTTGTCCAGAATCGAATACTCTCAGGATTAAGCCACTAGACAAAATAAACCAACTTCGTATAGTTGAGACCAAGCAACTAAACCTATAGTTCACCTAGTTCCGTCTGTATTCCCACGCCTCCAACTTATGAATAAATCACGTACTTGGAACAATTCCTTTGGTTCGTATTCCAAACAGTAAAGGAACAACAAATCTGTTTGGTATCAACTCTCTTCAACCAAGTGATGTGAGTTCGACAAAGGCTCTTCTGTTTATCTCAAATAAACTCATTCGTCAGGTTCTTAGATCTATCTTATGTTCAATTACCAAAGTAATCGTTAAGATTTTGCAATCAATACTTTTAATCACAAAGAATTATATTGATGGCGATCTACACAACTAATCAATCCAATCTACCACAAGGATAAACCGATTATAATTGGATCCTCTTATACCGAAACAAGTATTGTGTACACCAAAGATTATGAACCCCAAATCAGAAATCTTCAATATCTTCTCTGTCTTCAAATCTTCTTAGATATTCAATAAACACCTGCACACAACAACTTGAATCTCTTGTGATCACGCACAGAGCGGAGTCTGTTAACAATGGATTATCACAAGATCGTCTTTAGAACTAAAAACAGTCTAAAGATCCCTGTCGAAACTTCGATCTAGTTTGAGTGAATATTATATCAGAAAAAAAGATTCTCAAGCATAAATAAACTAGGTGCAATCAAAGTTCAACCACGGTTAGTCAATCAAATCAATCGAAAACACAAGATAAACCGTTATCTAGTTTCCCACCAACCGTATTAATAGAGCTTCTCAATCCCAAAGAAGACTTTAAACTGAGCGACCGTAAGAGATTTCGCCTAATTAGGTTACTCTCCTCTACGAATAGGCGGCTTCACCAGTAACAACACAACCGAGGAAATTTGCCGTCACGAATGATTAGTTTGCTAGAAATGCAAACTTCAAGTATTTATAGACAAGGAAGTTTGGACACCAAGGAATTTCCAAAACCGAAAATATTCTCAAGATATGCAATATATTCCGAATTCGGTTTCCATAATTCCTGGAAATGCTCTGTCCAAAATATTGACCGAAAATCTCTTTGGAAAATCTTTAACTAGTAAATGCACATTATGGCGTGATCATGATTGTAATTTTGTAGGGGCTATGAGCATTGGCCTGGGTAGAACCAATAACTTCTTGGCGGAACTTTATGGCGTGATAGTTGGGCTGGAATGGGCTAGGAAGTGGGATTTTCGAAGAATTTTAATTCGCTCTGATTCAATGGGAGCGATTAAGTCTTTTTCAGAGTCTAATGTGCCTTGGTTTGCTAGGAAACGGTGGAGAAGTATTCAAGAGAGTTATGATTCAATTCGGTTTGTACACACTTATTGTGAAGCTAATTTTGGTGTTGATTCAATGGCCAAAAGAGGTTGTCTTCTTGGAAATGGTGAAGGGTTGAATTATAATGAGAGACCGTATTTTCTATATTCTTTAGAATTTCCTTATGTCTCTTATTTCAGATTTAAATTTTTTGTAAGTTTTTGGGGTCTAAGGACCTCTTTTCTTGTAAACTCTTTGTAAATATCAGTTATTCATCAATACAATTTTTGACTTATAAAAAAAAAGTAAATGTACATTACTAATTCTTATTTTCCTAAAATAAAATTAACAAACTTAAATAAAAGAATCTTAACTTATTTATTTCGATCCTGGGATTTTCTTCATTTAGCTATTAAGGAATAACTTTGAACAGTAAAAGATAAACATTATTGTACGTGTTCAAAGTTTGTCGACATCCTTACTTTGTAAGTCCTCTTTCATACTTACAACCTTGAAACCGATTTGCCACACTTCCAAACAAGTTTAGAATTGGTTCATCTGACTTTCAAGAACTATGTGATTGATCAAGAACACTCAATCACAAATCATGGGTTTAACGGTTCTACCAAAAAAAGTTCCGGTTCTACCTCCACGTGAGTACTGTGCATAGTCACACTAGCTTCCCAAAATTCGGTTGACTAGGTACTAGGATCAGTTCCCCACATATATGTGGTATCTAACTTATATGTGTTGCACATGTCCATAGAATCGGTTCCCCTTTGCCTAAAAACGTGTTGCACATGTCCATAGGATCGGTTCCCCTTTCTGCTATAAAATTGCTGCACCTCATACAAGGATCGATTCCCCTTTGTGATGTGTTGCACCTCTTACTAGGATCGGTTCCCCTTTACCCAGAGTCGGTCAACCACAAAATCACAAACTCGATCATACCTCTCTGGTGATTACTTAAGATCGGTTTCACTAATAAAAGTCATACCAATACATAAATCAGGCCTTTGTGAATAGTTTTACCAGGAACACAAACATGTCATGAGCGGTTATACTAAATCACACAAACATGTATGAACTGCGGTGGTTAATGAGTTCAGTGACTTGATGGATGACAATAGTATGTTTGAAGCTGAAGCCTTGGGGTGCAATTTCACTTGGTGTAATAGACAGTCAGGGGCTAAAAGAATTGTTAGTAAGTTTGAATGAATTCTGGCTGAATCGTTTTGAGAATTGGCGGTGTAAAGCTCTTCCCAGGGAAGTTTCTGACCATTCTCCCCTTATTGGTTATCTTTTTGTGAATACTAGACCTCGTCGAACTCCTTTCCGTATGCAAAAGATGTGGTTTATGCACCATGATTTCACGAGAATGGTGCGGGATAGTTGGAATGCTCCTTTAGTTGGGTCTACAGCTTTTATTTTTCCTCAAAAATTGAAGCGGCTAAAAGTGGAGATGAAATTGTGGAATCAACTTATTTTTGGTAATGTTCATGTGAGACTCAAACATGCGCAACTCAGACTTGAGAGTGCTATTAGAGTGGCGGATGATGATATAACTAATGTTCAAAAACAAAATGCTATGAGATATGCTCAGGTGGAAGTTAATGACGTGAGGATGCAGTTAGCTACAATGCTTAAACAAAAGTCCAGGAACCAATGGCTGGTTGAGGGGTCTAGTAATACTAGTTTCTTTCACAACAATATTCGCATGAGGAAAAGTACCAAAACTATCTCGGAATTAGTAGATAATTTGGGGAATACAGTCACTGATTGTGACAGTATTAGAGATATGGCTGTTGATTATTTTCAATCTAAATTCAATGGAGATAATTCAGAACCGGTGGATTCTCTTTTTGAGTATGAGCATGAAAGCATTTCCCTGGAGGAAAGGTTTTTTATGGATCGTCTGCCAACAGTGGAGGAGATTAGAGAAGTTGTTTTTGATTTAGGCGCGGATAGTGCTCCTGGTCCAGATGGGTTTGCTGGTTTTTTCTATAAACATTGTTGGGAGATCATTTGTGAAGATCTGGTAAGTGCGATTTTATTTTGTTGGACAAATAAATTCATTCCACATGGAGTGAACTCTAGTTTGTTGTTGCTCTTGCCAAAGGAAAGAGGTGCTAATACTATCAGGAACTTCAGACCGATTGGTCTAAGTAATTTCTTTTTCAAGATTTTTATTAAGATCCTTACTACTCGGTTAGGAAGTGTTCTGGGTAAGTTGGTTTCGGAGGAGCAGGTGGATTTTATGAAAGGTAGAAATATTCATGAGAATATTAGTCTAGCTTCTGAAATGGTAAATGAGATTCAGATTAAGCGTAAGGATGGTAATGTTGGTTTAAAACTTGATATTACGCAAGCTTTTGATATTGTTAGCTGGTCATTCATTTTGGCGGTTTTCAGACATTATGGTTTTTCCGAGATTTGGTGTGATTGGATTTTGCAGATTCTTAAGTATGAAAAAATCTCTGTTCTAGTCAATGGTAACCCAGAAGGTTTTTTCAGTATTGATAGAGGGTTGAGGCAGGGGATCCTTTATCACCTCTGATTTTTGTGTTGATTGAAGATGTTTTAAGCAGAAATATCACTAAATTATTTCGGGAAAAAAAGATGACAACCATGGTTACTAGAAAAGGTATCTCTCCCACTCATTTATTTTTTGCAGATGATATCATGATTTTTTGTAAAGGAAACATGAAAAGTTTGGAGAACTTGGTTAATCTTATTGGGTCTTATCAACGTGCTTCGGGTCAAACTGTTAGCCGGGAAAAGAGCAAGATTTATTATGGAGGTGGCTCTTTGAGTAGGAGGACCACTATTGCTGGTTTTTTAGGTATGCCAATTGCAACTTTCCCAGATAGATATTTGGGGGTGAAGGTTATGCCAGGTGCGGTTAAATATCACCATATTAGTAATGTGGTTGAGAAGATCAAGGAGCAATTAGCGGGTTGGAAGAGGAAGATGTTATCTTTTCAAGACAGAATTGTGCTTGTCAAGGAACTGATTGCAATCTATTCCGTTCATAATATGGAGGTTTACAAATGGCCTAGGAAGTTTGTCCACCAATGTGAAGTTGCTTCGTAATTTCTTGTGGTCGGGAGATTCTCAGGTTAGTAGATCTTTTGTGGTTGCTTATGATAAGATTTGTGCTCCCTGTAAGGAAGGTGGTCTTGGTATTACTCAAATGAGGGTTATGAACAAAGCAATGCTTATGAAGTTGTGCTGGAATATTCGCAATTCTACAAAGGCTTGGGCCAGATATCTTCGTGCTAAGTTTTATGGTCGTGATGGCCAGCTAGTCAAATATATAAAATCTACCATTTTCCCCGGTTTCAAATGGGTTCATGGTGAAGTTCATTTCAACTCCAAAAGGCTGATTGGAGATGGTAGGAGCACCTCTTTATATTTTGATGCATGGTGTGGGGAGATTTGTGTGGTGAATCTATTCACAATGGGGCGTGGGTTTTCACTGACATTGTACGTCAGGATTTACTTGCTGCTGGAGTGGACCTAAATAATCTTTCAAGACCAATGGGAGGTGATGATTATATTGTTTGGAAACCGGACTATAAGGGGCGCTTCTCTGTTAGTTCTGCCAAAGATTTGATTAGGCAAAGATATCCGGTTTTGGAAGGGTGTAATTTGTTGTGGAGAAAATCTGTTCATCTGGCACTTGCTGCGAGAAACTGGATGTTGTTGAGAGGTACCTGTGCAACTTTAGACAAGGTGAAAAGTAGATTTAAATACCAGGTTACTAACAAATGCTTCTTGTGCAACAGTCAAGAAGAGACTTTGGAACACATTCTGTGGTATTGTTCTTTTGCAGTGCGAGCATGGAACTGGATTTCAGAAATTTTTGGTATTCAACCTCAGCAAAATTTCATTCATTCTTATAAAATGGCCAGAGGGAGGAGCCGTATGATCAAGGACCTTTGGTTATTAGCTATTCTGGTGGTTAGGTATGAACTCTGCATGACACGAAATGCTTTTATATATGGAAATCAAAGAGTGAGCTGGCTTTACTTTCAAAAGAAAGTTTTTAACCAGATTCATGAGTACTCCATTAGGCTTACGGATTGTATGTTTAATACCAATGAAGATATACAGGTTCTTGGTTTCTTTAGAGTCCGTCATAGACAGACTAAGCATGCTATTCCTAAGGAATGTTTTTGGGAACTTCCGGCTGACAATGAACTGATGTTGCGTTGTGATGGAGCGGCGCGAGGAAATCCAGGCAGGGTAGGTGCGGGTGTGGTGGTTCGAGATGCAAATGCAGCAGTGGTGGGGGCTATGAGTGTTGGTTTTGGCGTACAAACCAACTATTTGGCTGAGTTATTCTGTGTAATTGTGGGGTTGGAATGGGCGGCAAAGTTTGGTGTTGAAAACATTTGTATTCCAACAGACTCTATGAGTGTTGTTTTGGCTTTCTCGGGTGACATTTTGGCTATTCCTTGGTTTCTCAGACCTAGATGGGTTACTGTGAGGGCTAACTACTCTAATATTCGTTTTGTACATACCTACAGAGAGGCAAATTTTGCAGCTGACTGTATGGCAAAACGTGGGTGTTTTCTTGAAGAAGTGAAGGTCTTAGTTACGACAATAGGCCAGATTTTATTTTGTTTATTGAATTTCCCAATGTATCTTATTTTCGTTTTAACTAAGTTATAAGTTTTTGGGGTTCTTTACCTCTTTTCTTATAACTTTGGATGTAATTCTTGTTATTTATTAATACGTTTGGACTTACCAAAAAAAAGGTTATACTAAATCACATATATTGGATGTTCACAAGATATGCAATGAATAACAATCCCAATAACGCCTGGAGATTTCCTTTTCGATTCATAAAACAAGTTTATGAACTTACTTCCTTAAAACACATGTAGAACATTGTTTCCTAGGATGAAATCCTCAACTCATACCCATACATTATCACAATAGCATTCAAACGATTATGTCGATGTCTTATCTACAAAGTTTAACGATTAAGCAATAAACCTCGTATTGTATTCCTTAATACTATGTCTATCTAGAGTTCAAACATGCTTCGCAGTTTTGTTTTTAATATGCACGACTTGAAAGATACGTTAGGGAATGAAACAGTTCAAGTCAAATATCACTAACCTCAAGTGGAAGGATGATGTTGTCTTTGTAGCTTCTTACTTCTTCACTTGTTCAAGTCTTCGCAATACTTGTAATGTCTGATATCCTAATACTTTCAAGCTATCCTATACGAAGTTGACTCTAGTACATAATCAAGTGACTCTTAAATGACTTTTGATTCACTAAAATATGAAAACCAAACTTGACATACCAACGCTTGGTGGGTTCAACCGAGCTATGCTCTAACACTCTATTTCTGACTTGATTTGAAAGTCTCATTATTAATAACTAGTTTTCACAAAACGCAAAGGCGGTGGTACACTTTTTTTTGAAGCATAGTGGTAGTATCCGCCAAAAAGAGGCAAAATATTTTTTTTTTATCAAAATCACTTTGTAAAATATTATTCTTTTAACTGTAAGCTTTGTTACAAGCCATCATTTCTCTAGCTCTGACTTGATTTGAAGGTTCATTATCTAAATCTAGTTTTTCCCAAAATGCAAAGGTGGTGGTACAAGTTTTTTTTTTGCAAAAATGAGGAAAAATATTTTTTGGATCGTTTTATAAGATACTATTCCTTTTACTGTAAGCTCTATAATTAGCCATCATTTCTCTAGTTCTGACCTGAACTGTAGATTCTAGAGCATTGCTTGGTCAAACTCGCAAGCGTTGCTATCTCAAGATTGTTTTTCAATGTTAGTGATCAAAACTATAAGTCTTGATTTCTAGTCTACTTATATGTCTCGTACTAGGATAGATTGTGTAGTTGAGCATTAGACTTCATGGCGTTCATCAATTGGAGACGAAGAACTACTAAGGAGAGCTTGTGGAACTTCATCAAAAAAAGGTATGTGGAGACTGAAACTCATCTATCACTTGGAAAGTCTATTTCTACTCTATCTCCTATATTGAGACAAAAGTCGTATTGTTATATAGTTTTCGATTATGCACATTTGAGATTTCGAGATGAGTTTAACTCGCTTACATATTTCTCTAAATATGTGTTGGTAAGCTTAGCTTCAACCAAGTCCATCTTATATTCTTGACGAAAGTCAAAAGATGATAATGTGAAAATCGCCGAGTAACATCTTACATGGTTTGCATGATACAATCATTGGATGTAGACTTGGAATGTTTCGTAATGATTATTTCAATAACTTGAAAATTGCTTTGATGCTAATAATTCGTGAAAACAGCTTTGTCATCCTCTAAGAATGTTTCAGTGATGGAAATATAGTCTAGAACAATTGGATGTAAGCATAGTATCTGTACTTGCATATATGTAATCCATGTCCGGGAACCATAGTACGCATACCCGTATGCGTACCTATTTGTTTGTGAAAGTCTAGGTACCTAAGTACTCATACCGGTACGCGTACTGGCGTAAGGTTTGGGTTCGGAAATTTCTGCTGTGTTTGGAGGTATGCGTACCTGTTCGCATACTGGCGAACCCAAACTCAGTACGGCTACTTAAGTATGCGTACCCGTTTGCATACTTGAGTAGTTAAAATTATAGAATCGGTTTGTTCATGAACTAATACATTTATGGAATAAGGAATGCAATCTTTGCAAACCGTGACTATAATGTTCATGAATTGATTCGAGTGAATCAAACCGATTTTGGTTCAATTGTATTCTTGTGTACTTCTATGAGAATATAACAATTTAACAACTCTATAACTAGTTTCATTTGAGTCATTTGAACTAGTTGTGGTTAAGATGAATAAGGTTGATATGAGAGTGTTCATGTAGATAACTTCGGTTAACTACTGTTGAGCTAACCTAATGTACACATTTAGGTACGGTTACTCAAACCTAAATGAAGGTACATTTTATTTGTGTATAACAATTTAATTTCTATCTAACGGTTGAAAGATATTAGCTTGAATCTAATCAGGTTTTCATCTAACGGTGAATATTGAATGTTTTGTTACCAAGGTAACTTAGATTGCAAACCCTGATTTGAAACTATATAAGGGAGAAATCTAGCAACTGGGAAACCTAATCCGTACACCTTCTGTGTGATACTAGTTGTGACTAGAGTAGATTCTTCTTTAAACTTAGGTTTTCACGAAACCCTGTAGATTAACGACTTGAAGACTTCTTTGGGATTGTGAAACCAGACCCAACTATTTTCTCTATAGTTGCGTGTTCTGATCTTACTTCTACTATCGTGATTGAGTATTATCTTTGCTAAGATTTGCTTGGGATTTATCTCCGATAAGTAAGATTAAAAGAAGTCACAAACATCTTCGTCTCATCGTTTGTGATTCCGCAATATCTTGTTTCGCTTCCATACGATTAAGATTATTGTGAGGTGATTGATAATACTAGGATGTTCTTCGGGAATATAAGTCCGGTTTATCAATTGGTTCATGTGCACCTTGATTAATAAAAAGACGGAATAAAAATCATAGGTATTTTTGTGGGAGACAGATTTATCTATTCCAATAGACTTTTCTGTGTGAGACAGATTTGTTTATCAGGTCTTCGACTTTGGGTCGTAGCAACTCTTGGTTATGGGTGAGATCATCTAAGGGAATTAAGTGCATAGAATCCTGCTAGGGTTTAGGGACTTAAGGAGCGCAACTGTACCTTGATCAGTATGAGATTGATTAGGGCTCAACCACATTCCAGTCTGAAGTTCATTGGTAGTAGGATAGTGTCTGTAGAGGCTTAATACAGTGCGGTGTTCAAAGTTGTACTAGGTCCCGGGGTTTTTCTGCAATTGCGGTTTTCTCGTTAACAAAATTTCTGGTGTCTGTGTTATTTTTTTTCCGCATTATATTTTGTTATATAATAGAAATATCACAGGTTGTGCGTTAAGTTCAATCAGTTCTTGAACCTTTTTGTTGTTGATTGAATTGATTGACACTTGGATATTGGTTTTTGATACCGTCCAAGTTACTTCTCTTATTCAATCAGGCTCGCAAATTCCTATTTGTTTGATTGCGGATTGAATTGAGAAATTGAGATATAACTCTTTGATATAATTTTCTATCGATTGAGTCTGACTGTTAGTTGATTCTCTTGAAAGTATATCGGAGTTTGTCTATTCAGATTGCCGAACGAAATATTGGGTGTAGTTGTTAGACCCCCGCCTTTTCAATTGGTATCAGAGCAGGCAAACACGTTTAAGAATTTATAAGTCTGTGTTTGTAGCGATCTGAATATGGATAGAAGTTCTATCTCTGATAAACACATCACCAGAAATAAAAGTTTTGTTTCTATGAAATCTATTAAAGAGAAAGATTTGTCAATTTCGAATATAGATGAACCCAGTGTTCCAACGAAACAGACTTGCATTGGCAAATGTTACCCTGATTACCTTACCGACGAGTCTGACTCTGAAGTTGAAAGGGATGCAGCCAAAGAGAGTGCAGTGATTCTAAAATTTGTTAGAATCCAGGCTGATGATGTCAATCGGTTGAAACACAAAGTCAATGTCCTTGTTGGTATGGTAAATGAGCGTGACTCTCTTCTAAAGGTCATTCGAGTGGAAAACACCTCAGTCTGTTCTTCACAAACTCTACTTGAGGAAAAACTCAAAGAGGATGCTTTGGAAATTGAACTTCTTTTGAATAAACTCTCTGTTCAAGAATGTTCCAAAGAGTCCATTATACCAATTGCTTCTGATTTAACTGTAAAAAATTCAGTTCCAGAAGCAAAATTGAAATCCCTTCCTGTTGGAAAAGATGTACTTGTGTCTTCCTCTAATCAAGGAATGTCCACATCACATGAAAGGAAGACGTCTCCCAACGATTGTGTTGAGACTGTTCTCTCTAATCACTCAGGTATTCGGAAAGTGTGTCTCTTTTGTGATTCAAAAGGACATGTTGAACAAAAGAGGAAATCTAGGTTGAATGACAATTCTATCGTTCGTCTTCAACACACTTTAGATTTAATTCTCAAAGGTGTAACTGACATTCGTATGTCTAAACCAATTGGTTTTAGTACTCACCCTATGTACCCTACCAGTAAGTCAGTTCGATGTGTTCCTCAAATGTTCAAATGCGAAACAGTCTTCCAAAACCAATTCGTTCAAGAAGAGCTCAAGTATCTTCTTCATTTAAAAAGGGAGATAATGTTGTTCTTGATGTGAAAAAGGTACCAGAAGAAGGAAGAAAAAATGGAGATATGGAAGACAACCTGTATCTGATAATTGAAGGATATAAAGAGATTATCAACATATTGTCAATTCCCTCTGGTCAAAATTCTTCAGGTAAAAATACATACTATGCATCGTATTTTGATGATAGTAAGTTTTATGATAACTTTTCACATCAAAATGGGTTTCCTCCAAAGATTAGGAGAAAGAGGTTTAACTGTAAACAACATTCATTTGATGAGATCAAGGCTCATACTTGTGCTAATTGATCACAAGATTGAAATCTCACTCAAAAAAATCCTGGTTGAGTGAGATATGGTCAGGTATACTTGATGATAAAATGTTTTCTGATCCTCTAGATATTTTCTTATCGTTCTTAGCTGGATTATCATTCACAAACATCTTTGCATAAGAATTTGTGTTTATTGAGCTAAGATTTGTGAAAGTATTCACTTAGCAAAATTTTTTTCTTAGTTTGCAATTTTTGGCGTCAGTATTTTCTGCATATGGGTCAAAGTTTGTGCTCGTACGGGTACCCTTGTTACATGTCACGGACCTACTTTGGGAACCCTAAAACCTGTTTCCCTGAGAAACCATTTAAATACCATAACCTTTTGTTTGAGTACGCATACTCTAGGTTTTTGTTTATCAAGAATGGTTTTTCCTCCTTGTTCTTGGGATTTGCCTGAAGATTTTATTGATAATTCTATATACTTCGAGTTCGAAGTAAAGAAGAAAAGAACCATTGTTAAAGCTGACAAACTCAATCCCAGTACATCATGCTATTATGCATATTCTCATCAAGATCGAGAAAAGGCCGAGATGGTCTCTGCTGAAGTGGTTCATGGTTTTCTCAATGATCTTGGGAAAGCAAAACTGAAGCCTGGGAACTCTATGAAGGATCTTGAAGTGTTACGAACTGAGTTGAAAAAGGTTAACTCTGACCTTGTTCTCATGAAATCACATGTTAAGGATCTTCTCCGAAGAAGCTGTCGATGCTGCCAGTCACAAGCTTGAAGGTCTTGAATCCTATGAAGATTCCGAACATGGTCTCTGATAGTTGCTTGTGATCGTCTTTGTTTTCAAAGTTGTTTTTGATTTTTGTCCAGGAAACTTCTTACGAGAATTTATTCTTGTGTTTTTAAGAAGGATAACTAGGGTTTGGAATAGCCATTATTGTGAGTACACATATCTATTGCCAACGTTTTTCATCTTGCAATGTTTTTAGATTTATTTGTTTAAATTCTAAAGTTGATTTGGAAGACGATTTTTGCAGTATTAATCTTTATGGTTTCATATATTGCAAATTGTTATGGGATATGTTGTTTAAGTCTGTGAACCTTGACTGTCCCATATTTGTTCAAAAGTTAACTCTGTTATATGTCGGTATGCAAATATTGATGGAAGATAAGATGAACTTTTGTTTACAAAGATTAAGTCTATTATACGTCATTGTGAAAATAGTGATGAAAAATAGAATGAATCTTTGCTTATTCTGTAGTACTGGCCCTTCCCTTATCCACATCTTTGTGTATATACTGTGTTGCTCCGTAAGTGTTCTTATGTTGATCATGGCCAATTGAATTGATCATTTTCCTTGTGGTTAATTCAATTGAAATTTTTGGACACAAATTCATGTTTCATGTGATTTGTTAATGTCCAAAGAAATCCTTCTTTTCTTGTAAAAGTAAGGTCACTCTTTTTGTTCTTTCGGGAATGACAGTTTATGGGAGAGAGTTCTTATATGAACTTGTGCTTAATTGCCAAATCTTTGTGGGGAGTGCGGCTGTGGAATATTGTATGAGGTTTCTTGTATCTTTATAAACTCCTTGATGAATGCATTTAGATTCGGCTATATGATTGCATCTAAATAAGTTGATATGTTGTTCACTTTTGGTCATGAATTATCTCTATGAAAGTTTCATTAGGATCCCACTAGTTTTCGTTCCTTTGCCAATTTATATTGACAAAAAGGGGGAGAATTGATGAGTGCCAAATATTGTATATATTTATCCCTTTTTGTTGGCATTTTAACTCATCTTTTGCGCATTAATTCTACATTTTATCCCATATTCTGTATTTTCATTGTTTTCAAGAATAAATATTTTTATTAATTAATTTTGCATTTTTAGGTAATAAATAAAGTTCGGATGAGTCGCGGAGCGAAAAGAGCAGAAAAGTAGTGAAAAGCCGGGAGAAATTACGCAAGGAAACCGCGAAGAGTGGGGCGCACAACCTCATTTTCTACACACAAAAGCGCCTCCGTTCTCAGCCATCAGATCAGTTCTCAGAAGCATCCGACGGTCGCTCCTTCATAGAGCATCAAAATCGGAAGTCTCTGCCAAGCACCACAGCGCTGAAATTCCAAGCCTTCAGATTAGATGGTAGTTGAATCCAACGGTCGCTCCTATGCCTGTGCATCAAATCCCGATGATTCCGCCCAACACTATAGCACCTAACCTAATCTAGAACCGTTGACTTCGTTGTGTTCCGCATCCAACGGTCGCTACAAACTGCTTCTCTCCTAGCCATCCGATCTACCTACCATCATCACATCCCACGGACCAGATCGCGAAACATCATCCCTCGCTGCAACCGCTCAACACTACAGTACCAAACACCCTACACCTCTACCAAACGCCCCCTTCTCCCCAAAAATCAATCGAACTCATCTTCTCCACCCGACCATTTCCAGAACCACCATCGCCTGCAACTCCACTGCCACCACCAGACCTCGAGCTTCACCACCACCAGTTCCATCACTGCCACCACCATCTCCAACACCCGACAACACCCTAGCCTAGCTATTTTCTTCATCTCACAACCTCTGAAACCCTAGGTTTTGGGGTGAGTAAAATAGCTAGAAATTAGGGGACAATAGGAGCAGGAAGAGCATCAGAGGGACATAAAGAAGCATGGGTCGAGCAAATTTTGGAGATTGGAAGCTAAATTTTGGGTAATAAGTTAAACCCTAATTGTACTGTGTAGTGATATTTTTGGGGAAAATGTGTTGAAACCCTAATTTGTTAATTTGGGTATAAAAGGGAGGTGCTGTAGAATGAAAAACTTGTTCTTGGACTAGCCAAGTTTCCACCCAATTTGGGTTAGCTTAATTTCAATTGTTACTGTTATTATCTTGCTCCTGTTACATTGCACTGTTAACCATTTGCATATGTTTTTATTGTGCTGTGTATGATGTTGTTGTGTGTATCTGTTTGATGTTTGTTAGTTTAATGTTCTAAATTCACCACTAGGGTGAAGATGAAACCTTAATGCCACTGTGTAGGAGACTACAATTCTGGCCTCTCATCACATTGCTCTCACATTGTATGTCATGCATATAGTGTAGTTAGGATCCCCCTGTGACTGAAAGTGCAGCAACCCATGTGAATTGCTTATGGTCCAAACCTCAGACTAGTTATGCTTTAATCAGATAACTAGTACCTTGGGAGGACATTTTGGTTGCAATTGGAATATCCAACTTAGTCTAGGTTAAGAGGTGGAATCAATGCCCTAGTTTGCCATCCATCTTCAACTGTTAGTATTGTTTTCTTTCATTTGTTTGGTTTTCCTGCATTTTCTGTTTTGCATTTTCATTGTTTGTTTCCCCTGCTGCTATTTCTCTTCCTGTTAATTGCTCCCTTTTCTTTTTCTCTTGGCCTTGTGCTGCTGTTACTTGTTATTCTTGCTGCCTCATCCTTGTGCTGCTGCTGCAGTACTGCTTTTTCTCTTGGCCTTGCAGACTGCTGCTGCTACTTGCACTGCTTGTGCAGCTGCTTGCAGACCTGCAGTACTGTCTGCTGCTTCTCCTGCTGCTTGTGCTGCTACTTCTTTCTTGTAGTGCACTTGCCTTGCTGTGCACTTTCATCTGCTGCACTGTTGCTGCCTTATTTGATATTTCTCCTGCCAAGGCTGCTGCCAAAGCTGCAGTTCCTGCATCAAACCACTACTACTGCTGCTGCCTGCCAAGCCAAGTCCACAGTTCAGCCCAAGTCCAAAGTTCAACTGAACCCAAATTCAATCTAGTGAAGCCCAAAGGCCTAGCTAAACCAAGTCAACTGAACCCAAAGGCCCAGATTCTTGACTGAAACAAAAGCCCAAGGTTTAGTTCACTAAGGCCCATTTCACTAAGGCTCAAAGCCCAGTTTAGGTTAAGGTTAAGACCCAATCCAATTCCACTGTGGGCTTAATCAAAAGCTTAAGTTTAAGTCCTAAGCCCATTTGCACTTCAAAGAACATACTGAGCCCAAGCTCAGTTCCTTTTATTGAGAACAAACCCAATAGTACATTAAGCCCAACACTTCCAAAGGGCTTCTAAGCCCAAAGCAAATTTAGGAACCCAAATAGCTAAAACACATTTCCGAAACACACCCGATCTCTGTGAATCGACCCGTACTTGCACGAGCTACAACCGACGACCGTGCACTTGCGGTATTACTGTAGGCCCGTTTCCATTGCATCATTTTTATACACATTTCCGGGTCTAACAAGTTTTTGGCGCCGCTGCCGGGGATAATTTTTAGACCTTTTAGAAGCCTATCAAGTTTTTGGCGCCGTTGCCGGGGATCATTTTTAGGACTTTCCGGGGCCCACCAAGTTTTTGGCGCCGCTGCCGGGGATTGGTGCTGTGTTTTATCTGTGTTTTTTTAGCTATTTTGTATTTCATTTCATAGCATTTGCATCTGCATCTGCTTCATTTCATTTGCTGTTGGACCTGCTGATTCTGAACCTGTTTTTCCTCTGCTGGGACGCCACCAAGGAAAAGAACCAAAACCCAACTGGGTTTTTGCAACAATATCAGAGCAGCTGGGCTGTGCTAAAAAGGTAAGCCTAAACCCATTCAATTGAGAGAACCCAACCTGTGGGCTTCCAATTTTTTATTTGTGGGCTTGTAATAATTAACCCAATTTTTTGGGCTTTTTATTTTTCTATTTTGGGTTTGTAATAATTTATGTGTGGGCTTGTTGTTTAATTTGTGGGCTTGTATTTATTTTGTGTGGGCTTGTTTAAATTTTTCCATTGGACTTGTATTTTGGACTCTGGGTTTAAACCCAGCTGATAACCGATTGTGGGCCGCAGCCTTCCTTCCATTTCATTAGAGGCTTGCACAGTGGGCTTGCTCCCATTCAAAAACCAAATTTATTTTTTTTAATTTTATTTTTCTTTAAAAAAAAAAAAAAAAAAAAAAAAAAAATATTTCTACTTTGCTCCCAATTTTAAAACCAAATTTTTACTTGCTCCCATCTTAAACCAAATTTTTATTTTTACTCCCATTTTAAACCAAATTTTCAAATGTCTCCCACCAAAACCAAATTTTTCCAAAAATCCAAACCCTTTAAAAACCAAATTTTTCCCAAAAATCCAAACCCTTTAAAAACCAAATTCTGAGCTTTGTAACATAGTTACTTAGCTTTTGAGCCAATCATGTCTGGATATTGGTCTGCTCCTGGGGATGGAAAAAAACTCTTAGAGAACTTGCTTATGGGCATATGCCACGTTATGAACCTCCCACAGACCATGATGTCAATAGTCATAGGAATTATTATGGACATTTTCAAAGTCCCGAGCCGCAATACATGAACCCTAATGACTATTCATACATGCATCATATCGCAACGTGAAAATGAACATTTTGCTAGTGCCTCACTCACCCAATCATCACTTATGGATCAAATAGAAGCTCGAATCACAGCTTTAGAAATGCAATCACATGAGGAATCTGTCACATCTAATTTTCTTAGGCAACCTGAAATCTATGCATGTCCCGCATGTGGTAGTTTAGACCACCCTGTTGAGCATTGTCATATTTTGCATAATTTTAGGCAATCTAGAGAAAATCCAAGGTATGAAATGCCCATAAATTGTGAGAATGGTAGTCATTGGGACCATAATCAATCCTTTGAGGGTTGCGATCAATCTTTTATAAACCCTAATGACCATGCACATGTACCAATCACCACAATTTGAACATGAAGAATTTTGTACTCCCATGAATTTAGACTCCACCACAGAAGCTTTCAGACTTAGTGAGCAAAACTTCGATAGATCTACATCACGAATTCAGGCATATTTAGATCAGATTTTGCTTCACCTACAAAAGGAGGAAATTCATGAGGAAATGTATGTTGTCCCTAATGAAGTGTCTAGTCCCATTCATATAAATGATGTTGAATATGAACCTAATTTAGAGGAACATGAATCGACTAACGACACCACCACTTTTAATGAGGACCAATATGCATGCTACCATGATGATGATTATGATGATTATGATGATATGTTAGAAGAACATGAAAATATTGTGGAACCTGTTGGTTCAATAACATATGGCTTCTCGCCCTCGACCTTCATGAATGTTGTTTTTTCTAATACTCATTGTAATTCATATGATTTTGATATTGACATGGGATTCGTACAATTATTCTGTGAAGATGAGCATGACATAGGAATAGTTGAATCTTCTGTAGACACTAATATGCATGAAAATATATTTGATGTGTCTGATTCTCTACCTAGGTCACATTGTGATATTTCTCCTGATTTGCCGATGCATGAGAATGAATCTGTTGATGATGTTGATGATTCTAAGTGTGAACTTGCCAATGTGAGTGATGATTGTGAGCATGATGTGACATGTGTAGATGAGTTAGAAGATTTTGATTTGATTGATAATGATATGCCTATTCTTCTACCTAAGTCACAATCTGATGGCCTTCCACCCAACCTAGATTTGGTTTGTACCAATATTGTAAAACCAATTTTTCTGAGAATGCCCAACCTAGGTTTGGAACTGTGTGCTTCCCAAGTCCTCTTGGACTATTTTGCTTCCAAATATAATACATTTGAGGAACCACAGTTGGAAATAGCATGTTTGCCCGTCCCTAGCACAGTTCATTTTGAGCTAGACCTTGTGCATGATGAACCCCCAAAACTGCGCGATTTTGTTTTCAAAATTATATCTTCTGTAAAATCCAGGTTTGGGGGTAGCTCATTTTGTTTCACAGTTTCACTTGCGTTTCTTTCCTGTTATTATTGTGTGAAGCTGTTGAAATGTCTACACTTCGTCTTTTGGGTTGATCCTCAACTCTTTAGATTGTTAGTGTATGGTGAATATTTTTGTATATAATCCAGTAGATAAAATTTTAAAAACCCTTTTGTTTCTTTTGTATATATTTTGCTAATCCAATATGATCTCGGCTGAAATATGTTGGATTTTTGCCTTGAATAACGGAGTTTTAATTCTGCTTTCGCCGAAATCGGGTATTCTCTCTCCTTTTACTCTACTCAGCATGTCCCTTTCCATATGTTGCATTTTAATTCCTTCCATATTTTGAAACATTGAGGACAATGTTTAGTTTAGGTTTGGGGGTATAGAGTAGATACCACGATAATATGCCATAATTGAAAACGAACTCCTTCTTCTTTTTGAAAAAAAGTGAAAAATTCCAAAAAAATTAAAAAATGAAAAAAATCATAAAAAATGGAGCTCATTTACCTTGAAATGTTGACTCTTGTGCAAATATGTATTATTATTAGGAGTCTTAGTCTAGATATTTAGGCACCCTGATTCTAGCACAATTCACATAGTGATAAGAAATTTGCACGCGCACGATCTACCAATACATGTATGGCCTCGATCTTCAAGGTGTTGGATAGGAAGTTACGATTGCCAATCACTTTAGAATACTGAACGAAACTTGACTAGCTTGTTCTTTGGTTGGTTGGGATAGAAGGTGGAGGTTACATTAAGAAAGACAACCATCGAATTTAACTGGGTGCATCAAAAAGGGCTACCTCTTGCAAAGTGTCATGTAATTTTTGTTTCTTTTGTATGTATCAAAAGTGTTTCCTGTTCCAATTTTAAAAAAAAAAAAAAAAAAAAAAAAAAAAAAAAAAAAAAAAAAAAACGATGTATATATTCAGAAAAAAAAAAAAAAAAAAAAAAAAAAAAAAAAAAAAATATCAGAAAAATACAAAAAAAAAAAAAAATCAAGTATTTATCAATTCCATCTCTCTTGTTCCAAAAATAAAAGAGATAGTCAATGTAAATAAGAGTCATGTAAATAGTCATCTTTTGTTGTTTTTGTAATAAGCAAGGAGGGTGTATGCCATTGATGTACAACGCGAGTAATTGTGAAATACCTCCAACTCATTCACAATTCTCGTAAAGTCCGGACAGCTAGCTAGATTTCGACCTCAGTTCTTAGCCTGAGAAACTATCTCTTGGTGATTAGTAGTCATAACTTCAGATCTTTCTTTACACATGTGTAGATACACTTTACACTCTTATCACATGTCCTTATTTGTTATCAGTGCTAGGATTGTGCCTTCGATAGCTAGATTGACATCTCCATTTTGCTGTGAGCTTAACTGTTTTGCACATGTCACGTTTGATGGAATATGAGCTTATATTTTGTCCTTAGGTTTTGTAGGCACACCTCTGGTAAACCTTCACGAGACTTCAACTCGTCCACTAGGGACACTTAGTGGTTTAAAAGGCTTAGTGCATACGCTAAATGCATTCGAGAGACCAGCGACAGTGGTATAGTTAGGATTTCCTTAGTTTGTTTTACTTGAGGACAAGTAAAATTCAGGTTTGGGGGTATTTGATGAGTGCCAAATATTGTATATTTATCCCTTTTTGTTGGCATTTAACTCATCTTTTGCGCATTAATTCTACATTTTATCCCATATTCTGTATTTTCATTGTTTTCAAGAATAAATATTTTTATTAATTAATTTTGCATTTTTAGGTAATAAATAAAGTTCGGATGAGTCGCGGAGCGAAAAGAGCAGAAAAGTAGTGAAAAGCCGGGAGAAATTACGCAAGGAAACCGCGAAGAATGGTGCGCACAACCTCATTTTCTACACACAAAAGCGCCTCCGTTCTCAGCCATCAGATCAGTTCTCAGAGCATCCGACGGTCGCTCCTTCATAGAGCATCAAAATCGGAAGTCTCTGCCAAGCACCACAGCGCTGAAATTCCAAGCCTTCAGATTAGATGGTAGTTGAATCCAACGGTCGCTCCTATGCCTGTGCATCAAATCCCGATGATTCCGCCCAACACTAGCACCTAACCTAATCTAGAACCGTTGACTTCGTTGTGTTCCGCATCCAACGGTCGCTACAAAGCTTCTCTCCTAGCCATCCGATCTACCTACCATCATCACATCCCACGGACCAGATCGCGAAACATCATCCCTCGCTGCAACGCTCAACACTACAGTACCAAACACCCTACACCTCTACCAAACGCCCCCTTCTCCCAAAATCAATCGAACTCATCTTCTCCACCCGACCATTCCAGAACCACCATCGCCTGCAACTCCACTGCCACCACCAGACCTCGAGCTTCACCACCACCAGTTCCATCACTGCCACCACCATCTCCAACACCCGACAACACCCTAGCCTAGCTATTTTCTTCATCTCACAACCTCTGAAACCCTAGGTTTTGGGGTGAGTAAAATAGCTAGAAATTAGGGGACAATAGGAGCAGGAAGAGCATCAGAGGGACATCAAGAAGCATGGGTCGAGCAAATTTTGGAGATTGGAAGCTAAATTTTGGGTAATAAGTTAAACCCTAATTGTACTGTGTAGTGATATTTTGGGGAAAATGTGTTGAAACCCTAATTTGTTAATTTGGGTATAAAAGGGAGGCTGTAGAATGAAAAACTTGTTCTTGGACTAGCCAAGTTTCCACCCAATTTGGGTTAGCTTAATTTCAATTGTTACTGTTATTATCTTGCTCCTGTTACATTGCACTGTTAACCATTTGCATATGTTTTTATTGTGCTGTGTATGATGTTGTTGTGTGTATCTGTTTGATGTTTGTTAGTTTAATGTTCTAAATTCACCACTAGGGTGAAGATGAAACCTTAATGCCACTGTGTAGGAGACTACAATTCTGGCCTCTCATCACATTGCTCTCACATTGTATGTCATGCATATAGTGTAGTTAGGATCCCCCTGTGACTGAAAGTGCAGCAACCCATGTGAATTGCTTATGGTCCAAACCTCAGACTAGTTATGCTTTAATCAGATAACTAGTACCTTGGGAGGACATTTTGGTTGCAATTGGAATATCCAACTTAGTCTAGGTTAAGAGGTGGAATCAATGCCCTAGTTTGCCATCCATCTTCAACTGTTAGTATTGTTTTCTTTCATTTGTTTGGTTTTCCTGCATTTTCTGTTTTGCATTTTCATTGTTTGTTTCCCCTGCTGCTATTTCTCTTCCTGTTAATTGCTCCCTTTTCTTTTTCTCTTGGCCTTGTGCTGCTGTTACTTGTTATTCTTGCTGCCTCATCCTTGTGCTGCTGCTGCAGTACTGCTTTTTCTCTTGGCCTTGCAGACTGCTGCTGCTACTTGCACTGCTTGTGCAGCTGCTGTGCAGACCTGCAGTACTGTCTGCTGCTTCTCCTGCTGCTTGTGCTGCTACTTCTTTTCTTGTAGTGCACTTGCCTTGCTGTGCACTTTCATCTGCTGCACTGTTGCTGCCTTATTTGATATTTCTCCTGCCAAGGCTGCTGCCAAAGCTGCAGTTCCTGCATCAAACCACTACTACTGCTGCTGCCTGCCAAGCCAAGTCCACAGTTCAGCCCAAGTCCAAAGTTCAACTGAACCCAAATTCAATCTAGTGAAGCCCAAAGGCCTAGCTAAACCAAGTCAACTGAACCCAAAGGCCCAGATTCTTGACTGAAACAAAAGCCCAAGGTTTAGTTCACTAAGGCCCATTTCACTAAGGCTCAAAGCCCAGTTTAGGTTAAGGTTAAGACCCAATCCAATTCCACTGTGGGCTTAATCAAAAGCTTAAGTTTAAGTCCTAAGCCCATTTGCACTTCAAAGAACATACTGAGCCCAAGCTCAGTTCCTTTTATTGAGAACAAACCCAATAGTACATTAAGCCCAACACTTCCAAAGGGCTTCTAAGCCCAAAGCAAATTTAGGAACCCAAATAGCTAAAACACATTTCCGAAACACACCCGATCTCTGTGGATCGACCCGTACTTGCACGAGCTACAACCGACGACCGTGCACTTGCGGTATTACTGTAGGCCCGTTTCCATTGCTTCATTTTTATACACACTTTCGGGCCCTGCCAAGAATTAATGTGTAGTTCACACTAAAAATACATATGGTTTACGGATCATTATGTAATGGGGAGTGGCTTTCATTGTGAGATGAAGTATTGACTAAGGGGGAGTGGTACATATCACCATAGTATTGTTGTCAAAGTTGTGATACAATTGAACTTTGATGATGTGTAAGAATACTATGACACTGTATAGCAATGATTGAGAGCAACTGTTTTCCAATTGCATCTAAATAAGTTGATATGTTGTTCTCTTTTGGTCATGAAGTATCTCTATGAAAGTGTCATTAGGATCCCACTAGTTTTCGTACCTTTGCCAATTTATATTGACAAAAGGGGGAAAATTAATGTGTAGTTCACACTAAAAATACATATGGTTTACGGATCATTATGTAAGGGGGAGTGGTTTTCATTGTGAGATGAAGTATTGACTAAGGGGGAGTGATACATATCACCATAGTATTGTTTTCAAAGTTGTGATACAATTGAACTTTGATGTTGTGTAAGAATACTATGACACTGTATAAAAATGACCGAGAGCAACTGTTTTCTCATTGTTATTGCTACGGGTCTTCAACAACTATGATGCTGAGTTGAACACGTTCAGAATCACCGGAGTACTTGGAAGTGTCTAAGATTTCGATTAATTTTGAAGAACTAAGGAGATCAAGCATTTGGATGAGAAGCTACAAAGTTTATTTATTTTGTAATCCATATGTATTGATAGTTTTGTCACTAAAATTGACAAAGGGGGAGATTTTTAGAGCACTGCTCAGTCAAACTCGCAAGCGTTGTTATCTCAAGCTTGTTTGTCAATGTTAGTGATCAAACCTATAAGTCTTGATTTCTAGTCTACTTATAACAATGTCTCGGACTAGGATAGATTGTGTAGTTGAGCATTAGACTTCACGGCGTTCATCAATTGAAGACGAAGAACTACTAAGGAGAGCTTGTGGAACTTCATCAACAAAAGGTATGTGGAGACTGAAACTCATCTATCATTTGGAAAGTCTATTTCTACTCTATATCCTATATTGAGACCAAAGTCGTATTGCTACATAGTTTTCGATTATGCATATTTGAGATTTCGAGCTGAGTAACTCGCTTACATATTTCTCGAAATATGTGTTGGTAAGCTTTCGCTTCAACCAAGTTTATCTTATATTCTTGACGAAAGTCAAAAGATGATCATGTGAAAATCGCCGAGTAACATGTTACATGGTTTGTGTGATACAATCATTTGATGTAGACTTGGAATGTTTCGTAATGATTATTTCACTAACTTGAAAATTGCTTTTGTAGCGCCCCCTAAGCTAGCAGCTGACTAATCTAAGAGATTAACTATAAAATGAGGCACTAACGATCTAAAACATCTTAATTAAACAATAAGAAAGAAGTTCTAAGCAAAGATTAACCAGAATCTAAACCCTCTCTGAAATAAATACAAGAACTTCTCTCAAGTGATACATATTTAGTAGTGAGTTGATTTACAAATAGAATATAAACACAAAATAAACATAGCGGAAGATAACCAACTAATGAAACCAACTCATCGAAGCCTTCATCGCCACGTGCACATCTTGATCTGTCTCTGAAAACTGAAAGTGGGAATTGAGTGAGCACATCATCCCGAAGGGTGCCCAGCAGAAATAACAACTAACTTTCAAGTAATCACTAGAATGATTTGTAAACAATGCAGGCTTTACTGAAAACCGATAAAACACGGAAAACAGATAAAGCATATTAAGATAATAGGTTGTACGAAAATATAAAGTTCTAACAACCAATCTTGCGGCACAGATTCACAACAGAAATAATAGTTAAGCGACGCAGTCCTTCGGAGTAGTAAGGCATGACTCTTGCGGATTCTTAAATGATCATTAAAGTGCTCTGAGGTTTGACGACCCCGTAGTCATTTAATATTTGTACCTTACTAGTACCTCAATGTACGCACACTCTACATGGAAAGTACTTAAAGAAACAAATGATGGCAACAGTATATCTGCCTGAAAGTCTAAATTCTATGGAATGTCATCGCATTCCGTAAAAAAAGACCAACAACCACCTACAACATTCCCAACATTATTTTCCTAAAATACTGGAACAAAATATAATAGCTTTTGAAAGTAATTTAAAAGAAACAGTAAACATCCACGTATGAGACATGCGTTGCCCGTACAGAAATAGGGAAAATAATATTCAGTGACACGAGTACACACCTAGATATTTTATTAGTTGGAAACAATTTTCACTCCTTTAGCGCATAAATATAGATATAACTTTTGGGCAACCACATCACACACCAATCAAAAGGAAACCTTATCCCTTTCATGCTAACAATAAGTAAAGATTGTAACCACTTTCCAGTCAATGGAAAGAATCACTTTTTGAAAAATAAGTAATTACTCCGAAAACACATATATTAGTTATTCTAAAAAATCCAATCCATCCCATAAATGTAAAAGAAAACTAGTTTGTATTACACACATAATACATACATACACATATCATATACTAACAAAGATATGCATGCCTTTCGCAATATAAATAGATTTATAAAACAATAATGAATACAAGAGAGTTCGTTATCAATTCCCACCTCCTTTGATGACACGCCTCGCCTACCTCGAGATGTTCAATCCACTGGATCATCCTTTGAATCGATCGTTGTTAATAACGACTAACTGTTAATCACACAAGCACTCTAAAGATTATCCAAAAGGCTCATACAAGGCTCATAACACAATCTCATACAGTTCTCTAGTTATAGGCTAAGTGAATTATCTAATGGTTCTAAGCCCGTTTATGGTTCTATACCTTTTCGTAATTCTATCTTTAGCATATCTAAAGTTTACTAATTCAATTAGATTGGTTCTGTAGTCTATTAGATAAGTCTAAAGAATATCAACAACTTTGTAGAAGGAACCAAAAGTCAACTCAGACCACAAGTGGTCTGATTAATCCAAAATAGGAAAACTAGATTAAAGCCCAAGTCCACTAAACTCGGTCCACCACACAAGGCACGGTCCACTCGGGTCAACTGACGGTCTCCAATGGTCAATGGTTTTTCCAACAGTCCACATCAAGTCAAAGTCCAGGGTCAAATGTCAAGTCTCAAGTCAAGTCAATAGTCAACAATTAAGGTCTGGTCACTGAGTCAACTCAGGGTTAGACTGATTCATCTCAGTCAGATGATCTGAGTCAGATAAGTCAGCTAGACTGACTAGGATGACTAATATGCCAAATTCCTAATCCAAACTTCTAATGCACAAACATGAAGTAACAACAACATTAAACACAAGCCAAAACTCAAATACAAACATAATCCAATTTACATTCTAACTCCAACAGCTTGTGACAACTTCAATACTAAACCTTAACTATTTCATCTTCAACAACAAATTCAGTTCACTCCATAGAACTCAAGCCTCCTCCTTGTATGTTTACAACATCCCATACTGTTTCCCAATAATATCTGTTCCACCTTACTTCTAATACTATTCTTCACTACCAGATTCATTAGTTACGACTGCCACTCAAACCAACCCCAATTTCTGTACTTCCCCAAAATCACCATCACTACTTATAACCTAATACATTCATCTTGTAACAACAATAATAACAACTCTACGTCTGTGACTCAAACAACATTCCAGGTACCGTATAACTAGTTTATGACTCAATAACATGTAAACTTGTATCTCCATTATAAACCCATTCTTCACTGTTTCAGCCTTAGCCTTTTCCACTTGCAAACTCCAACTCTAAATTAATAACCTCTTCATCATTAACTCAACTTCTTCCTGAGATTCTCACATCCACCACCAACACCCAATTCCACCAGTTCAGCTGAATCACAACCTAATTCATTACATTCTCCACCTGCAGCTTCATTAAACTTCAGTTGCACCACCAAGCCACCAGAAACTCAACTCCACCAACTTCAATTATGCCATAACACTACCATAGTCTCAGTTTGAAAACTAAACTTCCCAAGTCAGCGCATCCCATAATTCAAATCCACTAATTAACATCTTAACCTGCCACTTGAACTTCATCAGCAGCAGTTCTCCATAATTCAATCTCATATCCACCTAGATCATTCATCCAAGCTACAACTCTATGACAATTACCACCAACAGCAACCCCAAAACATTCTTAGTTTACATCAATACCACTTCAAACTATCAATTGAACTAAATTATTACTTCAATCAATTAAACCCATCTACAATCTTTTCTTAACCATCACCTAATTCGAATCTCAAATCAACACAGGAAACCCTACTTTTCAATTCATCTAAAGAAACCTAAATTAAATCTAGTACATCTAATTAAGCCAAAATCAAAAGCAAACCCATCATAAATAACTTCAAACCAAACTCAATTTCATAAAGAAATCAAACAACACATGAACCCTAAATTTAAACACTGATTTACCTTCTTCTTTCGATTCCACAATAGAACAGCTTTATCACATCAATTCAACATCAACCCTATTGATCTTCTTCTATCTTCAACTCAATAACATCACCAACAGCTCTTTACAAAACCATCGAAACCAGAAACCCTAACTTCGATCAACAACAACAACCTTATTCTCATCCGTGTTCAAACAACCACAACACCATCACCTTCGTTTCCAATCAATCAAGCTAACAAGCTTTTTACGAACTGCTGACAAGATTTAACTCAATCTTTTGAATTGATATCGACAGAGAGAAGGAAAGAAGAAGAACAAAAGAAGAAAAGAAAGAAAAAAGGAAAGAGAAAATAAAAGAGAAAATGATTTCTCATCGACACATTTAGGTGATGATAAGGCCAAAGGAAAATATTAAGGCACCCATTGAATTGATAAGGGCATCCAGTCGGTTTAGATACAAAATGACTATTTGCCCTTCATACAAATCTAGTGATATCTTCTTCGTCCGGTGTCTGTATGTCACGTTCGAGTAGTCTATTCCGCATAACTTTTCTAGATCTATCTAATGGTACTAGTTCCGTATCTATATTATTGTTAGATTAATTTCTATAAAATAACGTTTGTGTTAATTTAATCGAGTCATTATCGACTAAATCATCTCTTGATCATTGCTTGACCGGTCAAATAGCGTTGACGAGCTTGAGGGTCTTTACATTCTCTCCACCTTATGACATTTTCGTCCTCCAAAATTGAACCGTCCTTCTGGTCTTCGAAAACTCCCCACCTTATGGAGAAATACTATCTCTCACCGATATGCAAGTACTGCTCATACTTACAAATGCGTGAAAAAAACAACAACTTATTTTAAATGAGTTCAAAGAAAAAAGAAATGAAACACAAACCTATATGGTTTTCTACAACTAAAGTCTATAATTTGTAGCTTTAAGTTCAATAGACTAATTTTCTATTTCATAATAAGATTGTCTTTAAGCTCTCTAAGCTGAATTAAATTCTAACAAATGACTAGGTCTAAAGTTTTCACACTAATTTTCTACTTCAATAAATTAATGGTTCTAATTACGAGAAAGGTACTTTATCAATTTATAAATAAAACTTGGGATCTATCAGTTCACTAATAGAAATAAGTCCTCCCTTTATGAATGGAAATCCATGCATGCAGTTGCCCTGTCTAGGATAGCTAGGCCCGACAATGCTTTCCTACGAACAAAGATAACACAGACATTCCAGAATTACAAACCTCATTATTCTCCAGTGCTAGACTATCTAGGTGTTAAATAACTGAGACTAACTAATCTTTGATTCTCTATTGAAATATCTAAATTATGACGTAACTGGTTTCAACCTATAACTTTTACTTAATACATTAAAAATAACATAGACGCACAAAACAGAAAACAACCAATCAACATGTTATACAATTAGTAAAATCAATTCAATTCATAAATCTTTTAGTTCTTGGTAGTTTTTAGTGAATAAGATTTATCTCACAAACCCAACCAGTTCTAAACTAATCTAATAATATGTCTGGCACTGGCTATTATCTATTATTTCCCATGTAAGATCTAATGGTGAGCTCTGATATCAACTCTGTAGCGCCCCCTAAGCTAGCAGCTGACTAATCTAAGAGATTAACTATAAAATGAGGCACTAACGATCTAAAACATCTTAATTAAACAATAAGAAAGAAGTTCTAAACAAAGATTAACCAGAATCTAAACCCTCTCTGAAATAAATACAAGAACTCCTCTCAAGTGATACATATTTAGTAGTTAGTTGATTTACAAATAGAATATAAACACAAAATAAACATAGCGGAATCTAACCAACTAAGGAAACCAACTCCTCGAATCCTTAATCGCCACGTGCACATCTTGATCTGTCTCTGAAAACTGAAAGTGGGAATTGAGTGAGCACATCATCCCGAAGGGTTCCCAGCAGAAATAACAACTAACTTTCAAGTAATCACTAGAATGATTTGTAAACAATGCAGGTTTTACTGAAAACCGATAAAACATGAAAAACAAATAAAGCATATTAAGATAATAAATTATACGCAAATATAAAGTTCTACCAACCAATCTTGCGGCACAGATTCACAACCGAAATAATAGTTAAGCGAGTCCTTCGGAGTAGTAAGACGCGACTCTTGCGGATTCTTCAATGATCATTAAAGTGCCTGAGGTTTGACGACCCCGTAGTCATATAAGATTTGTACCTTACCAGTGCCTCAATGTACGCGCACTCTACATAGCAAGTACTCAAAGAAAAAAATGATGGCAACAATATATCTGCCTGAAAGTCTAAATTCTATGGAATGTCATCGCATTCCATAAAACAAGACCAACAATCACCTACAACATTCCCAACATTCTTTTCCTAAAATACTGGAACAAAATATAATAGCTTTTGAAAGTAATTTAAAAGAAACAGTAAACATCCACGTATGAGACATGCGTTGCCCGTACAGAAATATGGAAAATAATATTCAGTGACATGAGTACACACCTAGATAGTTTATTAGTTGGCAACAATTTTCACTTCTTTAGCGCATAAATATAGATATAACTTTTGGGAAACCACATCACACACCAATCAAAAGGAAACCTTCTCCCTTTCATGCTAACAATAAGTAAAGATTGTAACCGCTTTCCAGTCAATGCAAATCATCACTTTTTGAAAAATAAGTAATTACTCCCAAAACACAGATATTAGTTATTTCTAAAAAATCCAATCCCATCCCATAAATGTAAAATAAAACTAGTTTGTATTACACACATAATACATACATACACATATCATATACTAGCAAAGATATGCATGACTTTCGCAATATAAATAGATTTATAAAACAATAATGAATACAAGAGAGTTCGTTATCAATTCCCACCTCTTTTGATGACACGCCTCGCCTACCTCGAGATGTTCAATCCACTGGATCATCCTTTGAATCGATCGTTGTTAATAACGACTAACTGTTAATCACACAAGCACTCTAAAGATTAGCCAAAAGGCTCATACAAGGCTCATAACACAATCTCATACAGTTCTCTAGTTATAGGCTAAGTGAACTATCTAATGGTTCTAAGCCCATTTATGGTTCTATACCTTTTCATAATTCTATCTTTAGCATATCTAAAGTTTACTAATTCAATTAGATTAGTTTTGTAGTCTATTAGATAAGTCTAAATATTATCTACAACTTTGTATAAGGAACCAAAAGTCGGTCTGATTCATCCAAAATAGGAAAACTAGATTAAAGCCCAAGTCTACTAAACTCGGCCCACCACACAAGGCCCGGTCCACTCGAGACAACTAGCGGTCTCCAATGGTCAATGGGGTCGTCTAACAGTCTACATAAAGTCAAAGTCCAGGGTCAAAGGTCAAGTCTCAAGTCAAGTCAATAGTCAACAATTAAGGCCTGGTCACTAAGTCAACTCAGGGTTAGATTGATTCATCTCAGTCAGATGATCTGAGTCAGATAAGTCAGCTAGACTGACTAGGATGACTAATATGCCAAATGCCTAAGCCAAACTTCTAATGCACAAACATGAAGTAACAACAACATAAAACACAAGCCAAAACTCAAATACAAACATAATCCAAATTACATTCAAACTCCAACAGCTTGTGACAACTTCAATACTAAACCTTAACTATTTCATCTTCAACAACAAATTCAGTTCATTCCATGGAACTCAGGCCTCCTCCCTGTATCTTTACAACATCTCATACTATTTCCCAATAACATCAGTTCCACCTTACTTCTAATACAATTCTTCACTACCAGATTAATTACTTACAACTGCCACTCAAACCAACCCCAATTTCTGTACTTCCCCAAAATCACCATCACTACTTATAACCTAATACATTCATCTTGTAAAAAAAATAATAAAAACTCTAAATATGTGACTCAAACAACATTCCAGGTACTGTATAACTAGTTTATGACTCAGTAACATGTCAACTTGTATCTCCATTATAAACCCATGCTTCACTGTTTCAGCCTTAGCCTTCTCCACTTGCAAACTCCAACTCTAAATTATAACCTCTTCATCATTAACTCAACTTCTTCCTGAGATTCTCACATCCACCACCAACACACAATTCCACCAGTTCAGCTGAATCACAACCTAGTTCATTACATTCTCCACCTGCAGCTTCATTAAACTTCAGTTTGATAGGTGTGGTAAACGCCTTGATATTTATCTATTGTTTATGCTTTCTTTGTGAGTTTTCTTTTAAATTGTGTATCTTATGATTGCTTTTGAGTTTATCAGGTGCAATGGAGTCATTAGAGAAAAAAAGAAGTGGAACAAGCTCAAATCCAGGATTTCTTCCCATCATCTTGTAGAGGATAGGAAGATGAAGTCAACGCGAAAGAACGAAGTCTTTCTGAGTACATATGAAGAAGTTACGAACAAAACAAGAACTTGGAAGATTATAAGGGTAATATGGTCATTTTAAAGGGCAGTGCTATTAGCATCCCATTGTACGTTAAGGAGTAGTCATCCTGTTAAGGGGTGATTGTTTCAAAGGAACTGCTAAAGGAAGTCATGTCATTTACTGAGGGGAAGTTAGAATTCAAATAGTGTTAAGGATACCAGGCCATTCAGTTCATGGCTGCCACCATCATCTTCTTTCCCTCAACAGAACACAATGAGTTTGCCGGCCAATCTCATGTTGTCGTACTCAAGATTAACAGGGAAGTGGTGATCGATGGAGTTGATCAGAGACTAAAGGATATGGGTTCGGAGCTCGAGAAGGTCATTGGGTTGCTGTTAAATGAGATGGGTCGATGACTGATTCTCGAGTTTCCTGTGATGATAAACTTGAGGTTGTTGTTGCTGCCAACCACGACACTTGAGCTCGAAACAGAACGTTATCTTGATGTAGAAGCTCATGGTGATCGAGATGAAACAGAATGGATGGGGCTTGTGCCGGTTCTGGCCTTTGTTCGTGATGATTTCGATGCTGCTGGGAATGAGTTGATGGTGTTGTGAAGAGATGAAAGAGTATTTGCTGCCATTGGCAGTGGTAAGAAGGAGTTGTTGATGGAGTTTGAGCATTACCGGCAATTAAAGAACAGAGAAGCAGTGATGCTCGTGCTTTGCTGTGATGGATAAGAGATGAGCAGAAGATGATAACTCATTGGAAGTGATCATCATAATGGTGACGAGAAGGCGATGCTACTGCCATTCACGATGAAATAAGGTCAAGACGAAGCAGAACTCGAGCTGGGATTCAAATCAGTTATGACTCGGGTTTTGCTGCTGCCGTTGGAAATAAAGAAATGAAGAAGCGGCACATCGGTGCTGTTGTTCATGATAAGTTGATCAGAAAGAATTGGTTGCTCGAGCTTGGCAGATTTGGACCTCGAGCCAGACAGGGAACATGTGGCAGAAAGATATCGAATTTGAACAGGATACGGAGCTAATGATGCAGTGAGTTTCGTGACCGAGAAACTAGTTGAGAAGATGAGTTTACTGTTGATATGAATATGGAGAATAATTCCGAGTAATGACAATATTTAACGCGGAATGGGAAAAATAAAAATTTGGTATAACAAGGAAGTATCACAGATGGATGTGTTAGCGAATCAATGGCTCACACAAGCCCTACTGAGTTATCAACAAATCAGAAGCCGTGTGTATTATACTACAAAGGTCCTTGTTTCGTCGAATCACATCACATGTGTTTCTCCAGCTTGTAAAGACTGTTGACCGACTATGAATCCTTATCAAATAAGGAATTCTGGGTGAAAGAGGGTCGGTGGAGAAGCCTATATAAGGCTTAATAGACGAGCTTCATAGGAGAACTTTTTTTTTTTTTTGGAGAGGAGCTTCTTCTACTTTTAGCCTAGGGTTTCGAAACATGGGTTTTCTTTTTCTTCTTGTGATGAACCCCTTTAACATGAGTACCTAGATTTTAGTATTGGTTATGGAATAAGTTGGATTTCCAAATATGGGTTTTCATTCAATAAATTAGTTTTGTCTCACAATTATCGATTATGATTTACTAGAAATATCGCATGTATGGTTGATTGTTAGTTTCGTCAAGTTGCAAATTGGCAGATATCGTAATCATATCTATTGCTAGTTTAGGGTTTATTATACGTAAGTGATACACCTTGAATACAAGTAGCATAATTGTGATTATTTCTTGTAGTGATACATCCTAGTAGTCACATGTGAGTCATAACCTTTGTTAAATCGGATTAGTGCTTTTACACGTTCGATTGCTTTGATTGGCCTGATTTCATATAACTTAATGCATCTAGGGAATTAAACTTGATTAGTGCTTTTATGCGTTAGGTTGTTCTCTTAGATAGAATTCATATTCGCATCTTTTAATGTGTTTGTTGATGACAAGAGGATATTTGCGGGATATACTTGCGATCAAGGTATCCTAGGACTTTTGATAAAAGTTGAGATTAAATACCAATTCTAGTTATTGTTACAAATTCATGTTTGTGAATGAAAACTAATCCTTGACCAATATCTTCATTTTATTGATTTGCTTGTTTACTTCATTATTTGCTTTTAGTTTATTTTCCTTTACATAAAAATCAGAAATCCCCCTTGTTTATATAGGAAACCGAAACAACTTGACAACCTAGATCCTCTATGTGGGAACGATCCTTTCTTACCCTTGCTATATTATATATTTTAAGTTGTGAGAAAGTAATATTATTTTTGACGCATACGACAAAGATCAAATTTTGGCGCCGTTGCCGGGGAGGCAGCGGTTGTCACTTGTTTTTGGTTTCTTATTTTTGTTTTTAGTTTGTTTATTATTATTTTTTTTTCTTATTTTTCTGGTTTTTAACCTTGGTTTGAGAATCTAATTTCAGGTACTTGTTTCTTATGGAAGGAGCATATTACATGAATGGATACGGTTTTCAACAACCTCAACAATACGACAACTACCAATTCCAAGGGTATAATCAAAACCAATTCATTGGTTATGACCATTATTCCATGGATCCTAATGGTTTTCCTCAACAACCTTATGGCGGGTATGTGTGTGAACAACCACAAGGATGGGAAGATTCTTATGCTCGTGAACAAAAAGTCTCTGACTTTCTAGACAAAGTTTCCAACTTTTTACATGGAGAGTTTCAAAAAGCTAAAGAGACTACAGACGAGCAACTCCAAGAACTTCGTGAAGGTATTGCTAACTTACAAAGAGATATTGATCAATACAAAGAAGAAAGGTATGAAGAAGAACTTTTTTTTCAAAACAATAACTATTCTAATGTGCCTGTGGTTTGTGATGAATATTTGATTGATGCTAATGTTGAAAAGGGCCAACCTTTGGGGTCTTTCATTGATAATTGTGTAGCTACGTCAACTCTTGATCTTAATAATGATCATTCACCCATTCAAAGGGAAGAGTCATGGGAAAGAGAACCTATTGTAGCCAATGGTGGTAAGCGTGTGAATGTTAGAAAACTTGCACAGAAATTATACAAGTTGGAAGATGATGGCAACTCGGAAGAGCTTGTCGATGAAATTAGTAGGACCATTCATATGGAACTTAAACGACGTCGTGATAAAGGATGGAAAACCGATGAAGATTCTTATTACGGTGAGTCCGAAAATGAAGATGAGTGTGTTGAAAAGGACCAACCTTTTGGAGATATTTGATGACACTAGTGTAGAGGACTAAACTCTTGATCTTTATAACGATCAAGCACCTATTCAAAAGGTACATGAGTATGATGAAACTAATGTTTTTCAGAATTTCGTTGCAATAAGGTTTGAATCCAATGAAGACGAAAAGGAATATGTTGACACTTGTGTAGATTACTCAAGCATTGATCTTTATAATGATCAAGAGCCTATTCAAAGGGTGGAGCTTGAGGATGATGCATTTTTTGGTCTTCTAAAAAAGTTCCTTGTAGTGAAATTTGGAGCCGCAAAAGAGTATGTGCCTTACAACAAAGAGGAGTGTGTTGAGAATGAAACCGATATGACCAATATTGTGGAAGACCCAATTGAGCTTGCAAAGAATTGTAATGAAGATGTTGATGCCGAGACTTTAGTTAAGGTAGAAACGGATGAAGAATGGTTGCAAGGTTTGATAGAGGACCATGATATAAAAGAGGTGAGTAATTCACTTGAGTTTTTCAAGGATGAAGAGGATTCCGTGATGCAAGAGATTGTGCGAGGTTTGTCTAACCCTTTGTATATTGTTTCTTCTCCTTTACCTCTTATTGGTTTGAATGTATGTGCTTAGAGAATATTGTTGAATGACTTTGTTTCTCGATTTTCACCATTAGAAACATTTGATTCTCATACTATGCAAATTTGGAAACAAGAAACCATAGAAATACCCGACTTCTACATTCTTTATACACTTCCAAGTGTGGACAAGAATAAGTGTGGGGGATACTTTTATCGGTTAATAGCTTCGTTTATATTTTGTTGTGATAATATGTGTGCGAAGCTAGTGTTTGCAAAACAGGTGCTATGGGTGGATCCCCAACTTTTTCGATTATTGGTGTATGGAGAATCCGTCTTGCAAGTCGGGCTGACGACTTTAAACTAAGCGCTAAATGGGAGGCAACCCACTGAGTTTGTATTTCTATATTTTGTTTTTCATATCATATTTGCATCCCCATGTTTAATTTCCTTGAGTCCATAATCTATTTTAGAAGAAAATGATGACGAATACCTTTTCGTCAGAAAATTTCAGACTGCACGTAGTTCAGTCCAGAGACCATAACTGTCAGACTGTTTATCGAAACACTGTGCCCTTTTGATACTGTGTAGAAAAGACGTAGGAGAACAACTTTCGTGAAATAGTGTTTTGCCAAATTCCTTACCAATGTGTACAGTGTTTGTGTTTTATCTGCTGGTACGTCAGAATTCAGAATTTTCGGTTTTTCACATTGAGGACAATGTGAAGTTTAAGTGTGGGGGAGTCTTTTGCATATAGAGTTTTTAGCCTTGTTAAGAAAAACTAAAAAAAAAAGAAGAGAAAGTCTAGCAACTTGTGCCTTACACTAATGGAAACATCGTGGTTGTAGGAGTTGAGGAACCCATTAGTAGAGTTTATTCATATGAAAACGAACAAAATATAAAAATAAATAACATGTTAGTTGTCACCATATCTCGGAGTCGTCACCATATCACGTTCTATTTTTATTTTTCCATATTTATCTATTGTTTCTCTAAGTGAATTGGTGGGGCATGAACATCGAATTGTTATCACTGCTAGGATGAAATAGAGTGATTGAGTTACTACAAAAAAAGAAAAAAAAAAGACCGACCAATTGACCAAAAGGAATAAATATGACACTTGGATAAAGCAATATGTGTGTGTTCTCCTTGTCTCCGTCGCCTAAGCAAGCGTGGAGTGCAGGATCCAAGGGAACTATCATGTAATCTGCTGACAAGAAACATGCGCTTGGATCCACAAGATCCAATCATGATGTCAATGAAAAAAAAAACATATATTGAAAAAAAATAAAAAAATATTATTATTGTGTTGAATAAAATCGATTACTGGTTCCCTTGTATATGCCAGTGAATTGATCTAGAATTAAGTTTGTCGACTGCTGGTTCCCTTGTATATGCCAGTTGTGTTGATATTAGAATCAAACTAGTATCTCAATCCAATAGGATTTTTAGGTTTGTTTTGGCAGTGACCTTCAGACAGATATGGGAAACATCGTTCACCTTAGTCAACAGTTCGCCACCATCTATTTTCTATATCCATCTTCTTAATCATTTCATGTGATTGTGGTTGATTAGATTCCGAGTATTATGGTTGTGTTCAACTTTCTGATAAAGCTGTATTAATAATTTATGAATTGGATTTGAAAGTGGGTACTTCCTCTTGTAATCATTGACTGTATGCCATCGAATAAAAAATATTTAGTGTCATTAAATTGTCACAAGTAGCTGGATTTTGGAAGAAAAGGTTTTGTAGGTAGACCTCTTGTACACCTTCACGAGACTATAACTCGTCCACTAGGGACACCTAGGGGTTGAAAGGCCTGTTATTCATGCTAAGAGTAACCGTATCCTCGGCGAGACGGAGTTGTATATATGTTTTAAAATTGTTTTGTTTGATTTTCTCGAGGACTAGCAAAGTCTAAGTGTGGGGGAATTTGATAGGTGTGGTAAACGCCTTGATATTTATCTATTGTTTATGCTTTCTTTGTGAGTTTTCTTTTAAATTGTGTATCTTATGATTGCTTTTGAGTTTATCAGGTGCAATGGAATCATTAGAGCAAAAAAGAAGTGGAACTAGCTCAAATCCAGGATTTCTTCCCATCATCTTGTAGAGGACAGGAAGATGAAGTCAACGGCGAAAGAACGAAGTCTTTCTGAGTACGTATGAAGAAGTTACGAATAAAACAAGAACTTGGAAGATTATAAGGGTAATATGGTCATTTTAAAGGGCACTGCTATTAACATCCCATTGTACGTTAAGGGGCAGTCATCCTGTTAAGGGGTGACTGTTTCAAAGGAACTGCTAAAGGAAGTCATGTCATTTACTGAGGGGAAGTTAGAATTCAAATAGTGTTAAGGACACCAGGCCATTCAGTTCAGGGATGCCACCATCATCTTCTTTCCCTCAACATAACACGATGAGTTTGCCGGCCAATCTCATGTTGTCGTACTGAAGATTAACAGGGAAGTGGTGATCGATGGAGTTGATCAGAGACCAAAGGATATGTGTACGGAGCTCGAGAAGATCATTGGGTTGCTGTTAAATGAGATGGGTCGATGACTGATTCTCGAGTTGCTTGTGATGATAAACTTGAGGTTGTTGTTGCTTCCAACCACGACACTTGAGCTCGAAACAGAACGTTGTCTTGATGTAGAAGCTCATGGTGATCGAGATGAAACAGAAAGGATGGGGCTTGTGCCGGTGCTGGCCTTTGTTCGTGATGATTTCGATGCTGCTGGGAATGAGTTGATGGTGCTGTGAAGAGATGAAAGAGTAGTTGCTGCCATTGGCAGTGGTAAGAAGGAGTTGTTGATGGAGTTTGAGCATCACCGGCAATTGAAGAACAGAGAAGCAGTGATGCTCGTGCTTTGCTGTGATGGATAAGAGATGAGAAGAAGATGATAACTCATTGGAAGTGATCATCATAATGGTGAAGAGAAGGCGATGCTGCTGCCATTCACGATGAAATAAGGTCAAGATGGAGCAGAACTCGAGTTGTGATTCAAATCAGTTATGACTCGGGTTTTGCTGCTGCCGTTGGAAATAAAGAAATGAAGAAGCGGCACATCGGTGCTGTTGTTCATGATAAGTTGATCAGAAAGAATTGGTTGCTCGAGCTTGGCAGATTTGGACCTCGAGCCAGACAGGGAACATGTGGCAGAAAGATATGGAATTTGAACAGGATACGGAGCTAATGATGCAGTGAGTTTCGTGACTGAGAAACTAGTTGAGAAGATGAGTTTACTGTTGAGATGAATATGGAGAAAAATTCCGAGTAATGATAATATTTAACGCGGAATGGGAAAAATAAAAGTTCGGTATAACAATGAAGTATCACAGATGGATGTGTTAGCGAATCAATGGCTCACACAAGCCCTACTGAATTATCAACAAATCAGAAGCCGTGTGTATTATACTACAAAGGTCCTTGTTTCGTCGAATTGCATCACATGTAAAGACTGTTGACCGACTATGAATCCTTATCAAATAAAGAATTCTTGGTGAAAGAGGGTCGGTGGAGAAGACTATATAAGGCTTAATAGACGAGCTTCACAGGAGAACTTTTTTTTTTTTGGAGAGGAGCTTCTTCTACTTTTAGCCTAGGGTTTCGAAACATGGGTTTTCTTTTTCTTCTTGTGATGAACCCCTTTAACATGAGTACCTAGATTTTAGTATTGGTTATGGAATAAGTTGGATTTCCAAATATGGGTTTTCATTCAATAAATTAGTTTTGTCTCACAATTATCGATTATGATTTACAAGAAATATCGCATGTATGGTTGATTGTTAGTTTCGTCAAGTTGCAAATTGGCAGAACTCGTAATCATATCTATTACTAGTTTAGGGTTTATTATACGTAAACGTGATACACCTTGAATACAAGTAGCATAATTGTGATTATTGCTTGTAGTGATACATCCTAGTAGTCACATGTGAGTCATAACCTTTGTTAAATCGGATTAGTGCTTTTACACGTTCGATTGCTTTGATTGGCCTGATTTCATAGAAATTAATGCATCTAGGGAATTAAACTTGATTAGTGCTTTTACGCGTTAGGTTGTTCTCTTAGATAGAATTCATATTCGCATCTTTTAATGTGTTTGTTGATGACAAGAGGAGATTTGCGGGATATACTTGTGATCAAGGTATCCTAGGACTTTTGATAAAAGTTGAGATTAAATATCAATTCTAGTTATTGTTACAAATTCATGTTTGTGAATGAAAACTAATCCTTGACCAATATCTTCATCTTATTGATTTGCTTGTTTATTTCATTATTTGCTTTTAGTTTATTTTCCTTTACATAAAAATCAGAAATCCCCCTTGTTTATATAGGAAACCGAAACAACTTGACAACCTAGATCCTCTCTGTGGGAACGATCCTTTCTTACCCTTGCTATATTATATATTTTAAGTTGTGAGAAAGTAATATTATTTTTGACGCATACGACAGCGATCACAGTTGCACCACCAAGCCACCAGAAACTCAACTCCACCAACTTCAGTTATGCCGTAACATTACCAAAGTCTCAGTTTCAAAACTAAATTTCCCAAGTCAGCGAATCCCATAACTCAAATCCACTAATTAACATCTTCACCAGCCACTTGAACTTCATCAGCAACAGTTCTCCATAATTCAATCTCATATCCACCTAGATCATTCATCTAGGCTACAACTCTATAACCACTATAACCAACAGCAACCCCAAAATATTCTCAGTTTACATCAAGACCACTTCAAATTATCAATTGAACAAAATTCTTACTTCAATCAATTAAACCCATCTCCAATATTTTCTTAACCATCACCTAATTCGAATCTCAAATCAACACAGGAAACCCTATTTTTCAATTCATCTAAAGAAACCCTCTTAAATCTAGTACATCTAATTAAACCACAATCAAAAGCAAACCCATCATAAACAACTTCAAACCAAACTCAATTTCATAAAGAAATCAAACAACACAAGAACCCTAAATTTAAACACTGATTTACCTTCTTCTTTCGATTCCACAATAGAACAACTTTATCACATCAATTCAACATCAACCCTATTGATCTTGTTTTATCTTCAACTCAATAACATCACCAACAAATCTTTACAGAACCATCAAAACAAGAAACCCTAACTTCGATCAACAGCAGCAACCTTATTCTCATCTACCCGTGCTCAAACAACCACAACACCATTACCTTCGTTTCCAATCAATCAATCTAACAAGCTTTATACGAACTGCTGACAAGATTTAACTCAATCTCTTGAATTGATATCGATAGAGAGAAGGAAAGAAGAAGAACAGAAGAAGAAAAGAAAGAAAAAAGGAAAGAGAAAAGAAAAGAGAAATTGATTTCTCATCGACACGTTTAGGTGATGATAAGGCCAAAGGAAAATATTAAGGCACCCATTGAATTGATAAGGGAATCTAGGAGGTTTAGATGCAAAATGACTATTTGCCCTTCATACAAATCCAGTGATATCTTCTTCCTCCGTTGTCTGTATGACACGTTCGAGTAGTCTATTCCGCATAACTTTTCTAGATCTATCTAATGATACTAGTTTTGTATCTAAATTATTTTTAGATTAATTTATATTAAATAACGTTCGTGTTCCGATATTACTTCTACTATCGTGATTGAGTATTATCTCTGCTAAGATTTGCTTGAGATTTATCTCCGATAGGTAAGATTAAAAGAAGTCACAAACATATTCGTCTCATCGTTTGTAATTCCACAATATCTTGTTTCGCTACCATACAATTAAGATTATTATGAGGTGATTGATAATACTAGGTTGTTCTTCGGAAATACAAGTCTGGTTTATCAATTGGTGTGCACCATGATTTATAAAAAGACAGAAAAAAACTCATAGGTATTTCTGTGGGAGCCAGATTTATCTATTCCAATAGACTTTTCTATGTGAGACAGATTTGTTTATCAAGTCTTCGACTTTGGGTCGTAGCAACTCTTGGTTGTGGGTAAGATCAGCTAAGGGAATCAAGTGCATAGAATCCTGCTGGGGTTCAGAGACGTAAGGAGCGCAACTGTACCTTGATCAGTGTGAGATTGATTAGGGCTCAACTACATTCCAGTCCGAAGTTCATTGGTTGTAGGCTAGTGTATGAAGTGTCTTAATACAATGTGGTGTTCAAAGCTGGACTAGGTCCCAGGTTTTTCTGCATTTGCGGTTTCCTCGTTAACAAAATTTCTAGTGTCTGTGTTATTTCTTTTCCGTTTTATATTTTTTTATATAATAGAAATATCACAGGTTGTGCGTTAAGTTCAATCAGTTCTTGAATCCGACCTTTTGGTTGCTGATTGAATTGATTGACACTTGGATATTGGTTTGTGATACCGTCAAATTATTTCTCTTATGCAATTACAGACTCGCAAATTCCTATTTGTTTGATTGATGATTGGATTGAGAAATTGAGATATAACTCTTTGATATACTTTTCTATAGATTGAGTATGACTGTCTAGTTGATTCTATGGAAAGTATATTGGAGTTTGTCTATTCAGATTTCCAAACGAAATATTGGGTGTGGTTATTAGACCCCCACTTTTTCAGTAGATCTCATTATCGAAAGTGAGTTTCTACAATAATGCAAAGGCCTAAGGCAAAATATTTTTTTGGATCATTTTGTAAGATATTGTTCCATTGACTGTAATCTTTGTAACAAGCCATCATTTCTCTAGTTTTGATTTGATTTGAAAGTCTCATTATCTAAAGCTAATTTTTCACAAAATGCAAAGGTGGTGGTACAAGCTTTGTATTTGCAAAAATGGCAAAATATTTTTTGGATCATTTTATAAGATATTGTTCCTTTGACTGTAATCTTTGTAATTCGCCATCATTTTTCTAGTTCTGAACTGAATTGAAGATCTCATTTGCAAAAGTAAGTTTCTACAAAAATGCAAAAGCTGCGGAACACGCTTTGTATCCGTGAAAATAAGGAAAAATATTTTTTGGATCATTTTATAAGATATTGTTCCATTGACTGTAAGCTTTGAGACAACGCATCATTTCCCTAGTTCTGACTTGAATTGAAGGTCTCATTATCAAAAACTTGTTTTCACAAAACGTAAAGGCGGTGGTACACGCTTGTATCCGCAAAAAATGAGGAAAAATATTTTTGGATCATTTTGTAAGATATTGTTCCTTTGACTGTAAGCTTTGTAACAAGCCATCATTTCTCTTGTTCTGACTTGATTTGAAGGTCTCATTATCTAAAGTTAGTTTTTCACAAAATGCAAAGGTGGTGGTACAAGCTTTGTATTTGCAAAAATGAGGCAAAATATTTTTTGGATAATTTTATAAGATACTGTTCCTTTGACTGTAGCTTTGTAATTAGCTATCATTTCTCTAGTTCTAACCTAAATTAAATATTTTATTCGCAAAATTGAGTTTCTACAAAAATGCAAAGGCCGCGGTACACACTTTGTATCCGCAAAAATAAAGCAAAATATTTTTTGGATCATTTTATAAGATATTGTTCCATTGACTGTAAGCTTTGTAACAACCCACCAATTCTCTAGTTCTGACTTGATTTGAAGGTCTCATTATCTAAAGCTAGTTTTTCACAAAATACAAAGGTGGTGGTACAAGCTTTGTATTTGCAAAAATGTGGAAAAATATTTTTTGGGTCACTTTATAAGATATTGTTCCTTTAACTGTAAGCTTTGTAATAGGCCATCATTTCTCGAGTTCTGACCTGAATCGAAGATCTTATTCGCAAAACTGAGTCTCTACAAAAATCAAAAGTCCACGGTACACACTTCGTATCCGAAAAGTAAGGTAAAATATTTTTTGGATCATTTTATAAGATATTGTTCCATTGACTGTAAGTTGTATAAAAACCTATCATTTCTCTAGTTCTGACTTGAATTGAAGGTCTCATTATTTAAAGCTAGTTTTTCACAAAATGTAAAGGCGGTGGTACACGCTTTGTATTTGCAAAAATGAGGGAAAATATTTTTTGGATTACTTTATAAGATATTGTTCCTTTGACTGTAAGCTATGTAACTAGCCATCATTTCTTTAGTTTTGACCTGAATTGAAGATCTTATTCCCAAAAGTGAGTTTCTAAAAAATGAAGAGTCCGCGGTAGACACTTTGTAAAAATAAGGCAAAACATTTTTTGGATCATTTTATAAGGTATTGTTCCATTGACTGTAAGCTTTGTAAAAACCCATCATTTCTTTAGTTCTGGCTTGAATTGAAGGTCTCATTATTTTAAGCTAGTTTTTCACAAAATGCAAAGGTGGTGGTACAAGCTTTGTATTTGCAAATATGAGGGAAAATATATTTTGGATCACTTTATAAGATATTGTTCCTTTGACTATAAGCTATGTAACTAGCCATCATTTCTCTAGTTTTGACCTGAATTGAAGATCTCATCACCAAAACTGAGTTTCTACAAAAATGCAAAGCCCTCGGTATACGCTTTGTATCCGCAAAAATAAGGCATAATATTTTTTGGATCATTTTGTAAGATATTATCCCATTGACTGTAAGCTTTCTAACAAGCCATCATTTCTCTAGTTCTGACTTGATTTGAAGCTCTCATCATCTAAAGCTAGCTTTTCACAAAATGCAAAGGTGGTGGTACAAGCTTTGTATTTACAAATATGAGGGAAAATATATTTTGGATCACTTCATAAGATATTGTTCCTTTGACTATAAGCTATGTAACTAGCCATCATTCTCTAGTTTTGACCTGAATTGAAGATCTTGCTCACAAAAGTGAGTTTCTAGAAAAATGAAAAGTCCACGGTATACACTTTGTAAAAATAAGGCAAAATATTTTTTGGATCATTTTATAAGATATTATTCCATTGACTGTAAGCTTTGTAAAAACCCATCATTTCTCTAGTTCTGATTTAAATTGAAGGTCTCATTATCTGAAGCTAGTTTTACACACAAAATGTTAAGGTGGTGGTACAAGCTTTGTATTTGTAAAAATGTGGAAAAATATTTTTTGGGTCACTTTAAAATATATTGTTCCTTTAACTGTAAGCCTTGTAATAGGCCATTATTTCTCGAGTTCTGACCTGAATCGAAGATCTTATTCGCAAAACTGAGTTTCTACAAAAATGAAAAGTCCACGGTACACACTTCGTATCCATAAAAGTAAGGAAAAATATTTTTTGGATCATTTTATAAGATATTGTTCCATTGACTGTAAGCTGTATAAAAACCCATCATTTCTCTAGTTTTGACATGAATTGAAGGTCTCATTATTTAAAGCTAGTTTTTCACAAAATGTAAAGGTGGTGGTACACGCTTTATATTTACAAAAATGAGGGAAAATATTTTTTGGATTACTTTATAAGATATTGTTCCTTTGACTGTAAGCTATGTAACTAGCCATCATTTCTTTAGTTTTGACCTGAATTGAAGATCTTATTCGCAAAAGTGAGTTTCTACAAAAATGAAGAGTCCGCGGTACACACTTTGTAAAAATAAGGCAAAATATTTTTTGGATCATTTTATAAGGTATTGTTCCATTGACTGTAAGCTTTGTAAAAACCCATCATTTCTCTAGTTCTGACTTGAATTGAAGGTCTCATTGTTTTAAGCTAGTTTTTCACAAAATGCAAAGGTGGTGGTACAAGCTTTGTATTTGCAAATATGAGGGAAAATATATTTTGGATCACTTTATAAGATATTGTTCATTTGACTATAAGCTATGTAACTAGCCATCATTTCTCTAGTTTTGACCTGAATTGAAGATCTCATTACCAAAACTGAGTTTCCACAAAAATGCAAAGCCCTCGGTATACACTATGTATCCGCAAAAATAAGGCATAATATTTTTTGGATCATTTTGTAAGATATTGTCCCATTGACTGTAAGATTTCTAACAAGTCATCATTTCTCTAGTTCTGACTTGATTTGAAGCTCTCATCATCCAAAGCTAGCTTTTCACAAAATGCAAAGGTGGTGGTACAAGCTTTGTATTTGCAAATATGAGGGAAAATATATTTTGGATCACTTCATAATATATTGTTCCTTTGACTATAAGCTATGTAACTAGCCATCATTTCTCTAGTTTTGACCTGAATTGAAGATCTTGCTCGCAAAAGTGAGTTTCTAGAAAAATGAAAAGTCCGCGGTATACACTTTGTAATAATAAGGCAAAATATTTTTTGGATCATTTTATAAGATATTGTTCCATTGACTCTAATCTTTGTAAAAACCCATCATTTCTCTAGTTCTGACTTAAATTGAAGGTCTCATTATCTTAAGCTAGTTTTTCACAAAATGTAAAGGTGGTGGTAGAAGCTTTGTATTTGCAAAATGAGGGAAAATATTTTTTGGATCATTTTATAAGATATTGTTCCTTTGACTGTAAGTTATGTGATTAGCCATCATTTCTCTAGTTTTGACCTGAATTGGAGATCTCGTTACCAAAAGTGAGTTTCTACAAAAATGCAAAGCCCTCAGTATACACTTTGTATCCGCAAAAATAAGACAAAATATTTTTTGGATTATTTTGTAAGATATTATTCAATTGAATGTAAGCTTTGTAACAATCCATCATTTCTCTAGTTCTGACTTGATTTGAAGGTCTCGTTATCTAAAGCTGGTTTTTCACAAAATGGAAAGGTGGTGGTACAAACTTTGTATTTGCAAAAATGAGGGAAAATATTTTTTGGATCACTTTATAAGATATTGTTCCATTGACTATAAGCTATGTAATTAGCAATCATTTCTCTAGTATTGACCTGAATTGAAGATCTTATTCACCAAAGTGAGTTTCTACAAAAATGAAAAGTCCGCGGTACAACCTTTGTAAAAATAAGGTAAAATATTTTTTGGATCATTTTATAAGATATTGTTCCATTGACTGTAGGCTTTATAAAAACCCATCATTTCTCTAATTCTGACTTGAATTGAAGGTCTCATTATTTAAAACTAGTTTTTCACAAAATGCAAAGGTGGTGGTACACGCTTTGTATTTACAAAAACGAGGGAAAATATTTTTTGGATTACTTTATAAGATATTGTTCCTTTGACCATAAGCTATGTAGTTAGCCATCATTTCTTTTGTTTTGACCTGAATTGAAGATCTTACTCGCAAAAGTGAGTTTCTAGTAAAATGAAAAGCCCGCGGTATACACTTTGTAAAAATAAGGCAAAATATTTTTTGGATCCTTTTATAAGATATTATTCCATTGATTGTAAGCTTTGTAAAAACCCATCATTTCTTTAGTTCTAATTTAAATTGAAGGTCTCATTATCTGAAGCTAGTTTTACACACAAAATGTTAAGGTGGTGGTACAAGCTTTGTATTTGTAAAAATGTGGAAAAGTATTTTTTGGGTCACTTTAAAAGATATTGTTCCTTTAACTGTAAGCTTTGTAATAGGCCATTATTTCTCGAGTTCTGACCTGAATCGAAGATCTTATTCGCAAAACTGAGTTTCTACAAAAATGAAAAGTCCACGGTACACACTTCGTATCCGTAAAAGTAAGGAAAAATATTTTTTGGATCATTTTATAAGATATTGTTCAATTGACTGTAAGCTGTATAAAAACCCATCATTTCTCTAGTTCTGACATGAATTGAAGGTCTCATTATTTAAAGCTAGTTTTTCACAAAATGTAAAGGTGGTGGTACACGCTTTATATTTGCAAAAATGAGGGAAAATATTTTTTGGAATACTTTATAAGATATTGTTCCTTTGACTGTAAGCTATGTAACTAGCCATCATTTCTTTAGTTTTGACCTGAATTGAAGATCTTATTCGCAAAAGTGAGTTTCTACAAAAATGAAGAGTCCGCGGTACACACTTTGTAAAAATAAGGCAAAATATTTTTTGGATCATTTTATAAGGTATTGTTCCATTGACTGTAAGCTTTGTAAAAACCCATCATTTCTCTAGTTCTGACTTGAATTGAAGGTCTCATTGTTTTAAGCTAGTTTTTCACAAAATGCAAAGGTGGTGGTACAAGCTTTGTATTTGCAAATATGAGGGAAAATATATTTTGGATCACTTTATAAGATATTGTTCATTTGACTATAAGCTATGTAACTAGCCATCATTCTCTAGTTTTGACCTGAATTGAAGATCTCATTACCAAAACTGAGTTTCTACAAAAATGCAAAGCCCTCGGTATACACTATGTATCCGCAAAAATAAGGCATAATATTTTTTGGATCATTTTGTAAGATATTGTCCCATTGACTGTAAGCTTTCTAACAAGTCATCATTTCTCTAGTTCTGACTTGATTTGAAGCTCTCATCATCCAAAGCTAGCTTTTCACAAAATGCAAAGGTGGTGGTACAAGCTTTGTATTTGCAAATATGAGGGAAAATATATTTTGGATCACTTCATAATATATTGTTCCTTTGACTATAAGCTATGTAACTAGCCATCATTTCTCTAGTTTTGACCTGAATTGAAGATCTTGCTCGCAAAAGTGAGTTTCTATAAAAATGAAAAGTCCGCGGTATACACTTTGTAATAATAAGGCAAAATATTTTTTGGATCATTTTATAAGATATTGTTCCATTGACTCTAATCTTTGTAAAAACCCATCATTTCTCTAGTTCTGACTTAAATTGAAGGTCTCATTATCTTAAGCTAGTTTTTCACAAAATGTAAAGGTGGTGGTAGAAGCTTTGTATTTGCAAAATGAGGGAAAATATTTTTTGGATCATTTTATAAGATATTGTTCCTTTGACTGTAAGTTATGTGATTAGCCATCATTTCTCTAGTTTTGACCTGAATTGGAGATCTCATTACCAAAAGTGAGTTTCTACAAAAATGCAAAGCCCTCAGTATACACTTTGTATCCGCAAAAATAAGACAAAATATTTTTTGGATTATTTTGTAAGATATTGTTCCATTGAATGTAAGCTTTGTAACAACCCATCATTTCTCAAGTTCTGACTTGATTTGAAGGTCTCGTTATCTAAAGTTGGTTTTTCACAAAATGGAAAGGTGGTGGTACAAACTTTGTATTTGCAAAAATGAGGGAAAATATTTTTTGGATCACTTTATAAGATATTGTTCCATTGACTATAAGCTATGTAATTAGCAATCATTTCTCTAGTATTGACCTGAATTGAAGATCTTATTCACCAAAGTGAGTTTCTACAAAAATGAAAAGTCCGCGGTACAACCTTTGTAAAAATAAGGTAAAATATTTTTTGGATCATTTTATAAGATATTGTTCCATTGACTGTAAGCTTTATAAAAACCCATCATTTCTCTAATTCTGACTTGAATTGAAGGTCTCATTATTTAAAACTAGTTTTTCACAAAATGCAAAGGTGGTGGTACACGCTTTGTATTTACAAAAACGAGGGAAAATATTTTTTGGATTACTTTATAAGATATTGTTCCTTTGACCATAAGCTATGTAGTTAGCCATCATTTCTTTTGTTTTGACCTGAATTGAAGATCTTACTCGCAAAAGTGAGTTTCTAGTAAAATGAAAAGCCCGCGGTATACACTTTGTAAAAATAAGGCAAAATATTTTTTGGATCATTTTATAAGATATTGTTCCATTGACTGTAAGCTTTGTAAAAACCCATCATTTCTCCAGTTCTGACTTGAATTGAAGGTCTCATTATCTTAAGCTAGTTTTTCATAAAACGCAAAGGTGGTGGTACACGCTTTGTATTTGGAAAAAGGAGGGAAAATATTTTTTGGATCATTTTATAAGATACTGTTCCTTTGACTGTTAGCTATGTAATTCGCCATCATTTCTCTAGTTTAGACCTTAATTGGAGATCTCATTACCAAAATTGAGTTTCTACAAAAATGCAAAGCCCTCAGTATACGCTTTGTATCCGCAAAAATAAGTCAAAATATTTTTTGGATCATTTTATAAGATATTGTCCCATTGGCTGTAAGCTTTCTAACAAGCCATCATTTCTCTAGTTCTGACTTGATTTGAAGCTCTCATCATCTAAATCTAGCTTTTCACAAAATGCAAAGGTGGTGGTACAAGCTTTGTATTTGGAAATATGAGGGAATATATTTTTTGGATCACGTTATAAGATATTGTTCCTTTGACTATAAGCTATGTAATTAGCCATCATTTTTCTAGTTTTGACCTGAATTGAAGATCTTACTCGCAAAAGTGATTTTCTAGAAAAAGGAAAAGTTTGCGGTATACACTTTGTATAAATAAGGCAAAATATTTTTTGGATCATTTTATAAGATATTGTTCCATTGACTTTAAGCTTTGTAAAAACCCATCATTTCTCTATTTCAAACTTGAATTGAAGGTCTCATTATCTAAAGCTAGTTTTTCACAAAATGCAAAGGTGGTGGTACAAGCTTTATTTTTGCAAAAATAAGGGAAAATATTTTTTTGATCACTTTATAAGATATTGTTCCTTTGACTATAAGCTATGTAATTAGCCATTATTTCTCTAGTTTTGACCTGAATTGAAGATCTTATTCTACAAAAATGAAAAGTCCACGGTACACACTTTGTAAAAATAAGGCAAAATATTTTTTGGATCATTATATAAGATATTATTCCGTTGGCTGTAAGCTTTGTAAAAACCCATCATTTCTCTAGTTCTGACTTGAATTGAAGGTATCAGTATCTTAAGCTAGTTTTTCATAAAATGCAAAGGTGGTGGTACAAACTTTGTATTTGCAAAAATGAAGGAAAATATTTTTTGGATCATTTTATAAGATATTGTTCCTTGGACTCTAAGTTATGTAATTAGCCATCATTTCTCTAGTTTTGACCTGAATTGGAGATCTCATTGCCAAAATTGAGTTTCTATAAAAATGCAAAGCCCTCGGTATACGCTTTGTATCCGCAAAAATAAGGCAAAATATTTTTTGGATCATTTTATAAGATATTGTTCCATTGACTGTAAGCTTTGTAACAACCCATTATCTCTCTAGTTCTAACTTGAATTGAAGGTCTCATCATTAAAAGTTAGTTTTTACAAAATGAAAAGGCGACGGAACACGCTTGTATCCACAAAAATGAGGCAAAATATTTTTTGGATTATTTTGTAAGATATTGTTCCATTGACTGTTAGCCTTGTAACAATCCATCATTTCTCTAGTTCTGACTTGATTTGAAGGTCTAATTATCTAAAGATAGTTTTTCCCAAAATCCAAAGGTGGTGGTACAAGCTTTGTTTTTTCAAAAATAAGGCCAAATATTTTTTGGATCGTTTTATAAGATACCGTTCCTTTGACTGTAAGATTTGTAATTAACCATCATTTCTGTAGTTCTGACCTGAAATGAAGATCTCATTACCAAAAGTCAGTTTCTACAAAAAATGCAAAGGCCGCGGTATACGCTTTGTATCCGCAAAAATAAGGCAAAATACTTTTTGGATCATTTTGTAAGATATTGTTCCATTGACTGTAAGCTTTGTAACAAGCCATCATTTCTCTAGTTCTGATTTGATTTGAAGGTCTCATTATTTAAAGTACTAACATCGTTGGCCCTTTTCCCATCCAAATACTACCCTCTTGAGTTGTTTACGAAACTCAAAGTGTTGTAATGCTCAACATTTGGCATAATTACTATAAAAATCGGTATAACTGGCTTACCGATAGCATATTATTGAATTTCCCTAAAATATAAACACCATTTCCCATCAAAATAGATCCCTCCTTAGTTTTTATACTAATCCCGGGTCATTGGTTTCAAACAGGATATTTTCCTAGTATATGGGAACTACTCTTGAAAGCGCTCTGGAACTAGAAAACGACCTTTAAGAATCGATAAACCTTAAAATCTTGGTGGAAAACTGAGGACCATGTGACGTCTTGATGTCGTTGGCCCTTTTCCTATCCAAATACTCTCCTCTTGCGTTGTTTACGAAACTCAAAGTGCTGTAACGCTCAACATTTGGCATAACTACTATTAAAATAGGTAAAACTGGCTTTTCGATATCTTATTATGGAATTTTCCTAAAATCTAAACACCATTTCCCATCAAAATAGATCCCTCCTTAGTTTTTGTACTAATCCCGGGTCATTGGTTTCAAACAGGATATTTTCATAGTATATAAGAACTACCCTTGAAAGCGCTCTGAAAGCACTCTAGAACTAGAAAACGACCTTTAAGAGATGATAAACCTTAAAATCTTTGTTGAAAACTGAGGACCATGTGATGCACTGACATCGTTGGCTCTTTTCCCATCCAAATAACTCCTCTTGAGTTGTTTAAGAAACTCAAAGTGTTGTAACGATCAACATTTGGCATAATTACTATTAAAATCGGTAAAACTGGATTTTCGATAGCGTATTATGGAATTTTCCTAAACTCTAAACACCATTTCCCATCAAAATAGATCCCTCCTTAGTTTTTTTACAAATCTCGGGTCATTGTTTCCAAACAGGATATTTTCCTAGTATATAGGAACTACACTTGAAAGCGCTCTAGAACTAGAAAACGACTTTTTTTTTGGTAAGTCCAAAATGTATTAATAAATAACTTGAGTTTACATCATAACCTATACGAAAAGAGGCAAATCACCCCAAAAACTTACAAGCTATTTAAAACGAAAATAAGGTTTATTTGGCAGTTCAATAGAAGTGATCAAATCATGCCTATTTTCATAATTTAAACCATCTTCACTATCCGGCAAACAACCCCTCTTTGCCATTTCATCCTCCACAAAATTTTCTTCCCTAAAAGTGTGAACGAATCTAACAGATGTATAACGTGACCTTGCAACACACCAACGCTGCCTTAAAAACCAAGGAACTGCATTCAAATCCCCCGAGTAAGCCAAAACCGCCCCCATAGTATCCGTACGTATACACACATCTGCAACCCCAAACTTGACAGCCCACTCCAAACTAATAATCACACAAAAAAGCTCCGCTAAATAATTAGTTTGAACTCCAAAACCAACACTCATAGCCCCAAGAACATTAGAGTTTGAATCAAGCACAACAACACCTCCACCAGCTCTACCAGGATTCCCTCTCGCCGCTCCATCACAACAAATCATTATTTCATGATTCTGTGGAGGAATCCAAAAACATTCAACTAGATCACGAGTTATAACTCTTCTCTGCATAACACGAAAGAAGTTAATGACATTCAAGTCTTCTATAATATTCTTCATGTACCCCTTAAGTCTGACTGAATATTCATGCACTTGGTTAAAAACCCTTCTTTGAAAGAAACTCCAGTTAATTTTCTTGTTATTGTACGTGAAATCATTCATAACCATCCACAACTCCGACCTAGTAACAGCAATTTCCAACAAACATAAGTCTTTAAACATTTTAGACTTACCCGTTGCTACCTTGTAGGCCATCACCAAATCCTGATGCATCCGGATTCCAAAGATACCTTCAATCCACTTCCACGCCTTCACAGCAAAATCGCACGACCAGAGTATGTGATTAAGAGACTCCTCTTCTTTGTTGCACAGACAACACTTTCACAACTTGGATCTTGAATCGGCTTTTAATCTTGTCAAGGGTTGCACACGCTCCCTTAATGAATTTCCAATTATGAGCTTCCAAGATTGGATGTAAAGAAGACCTACACAACATCTTACACCCTTCCATGACTTCATATCTCCTACGGACAATCTGCTTGGATGAACTGATCGTAAAACTCCTTTGTAATCTGGTGTCCATACACAGTAGTCGGCTCCACCGAGAGGCACCGACAAGGCAGTAATATCAAAACCTGCAGCAACCATGTTAGTAACACAATCATCCGACAAGACCCAGTTTCCATTTGGTAGCATATCACGAACCAAAATGGTACGGTCCATATTTTTATTACCCAAAGTATTGGCTATGCTGTTCTCCCCACACCAAGCATCAAAATAATGAGAAGTGGCTCTTCCATCACCAATCAGAACCCTATTGTTGGCTTCAACCTCATTGTAAACCCAATTAATTCCAGGAAGAATAGTGGACTTCAAATAACCAACCAGCTGACCATTTCGTTTGAAGAATTTAACACAAAAAACTGCGCCCACTTTTTATCTGAGGTTTTAATATTCCACCACAATTTCATCAGCAAGGGTTTATTCATGCACCTCATTGAGGTGATACCCAGACCCCCTCTTCATAAGGAGCACAAATCTTATCAAAGCCAACAACAAAAGCTCTCTTAACTCCAGCATCTCCAGTCCAAAGAAAATCCCGAATGGCCACCTCACACTGACGAATGAACTTCCTTGGCCATTTGTACACATCCATGTTATGAATGGAATAACTAGCAATCACCGATTTCACCAAAACCACCCTATCTTGAAAATAAATTTGTTTCCCCTTTCAACTAGAAAATTGAGCTTTTAATTTCTCCACCACATTACTAATATGCTGATATCTGACGGTACCCGGCATAATTTGCACACCAAGATATCTATCAGGAAAAGAAGCCACATTCATCTGGAAAAAAGAAGCAACTGTATTTCTTCTATTCAAAGAACCCCCACCATAATACAACTTGCTTTTTTCTCTACTAACAATTTTCCCAGAAGCTTGTTGATACACATATAGTAAAGTAACTAAATTTCTCACGCTTTTCATATTACATTTACAAAAAAATATAATGTCATCCGCAAAGAATAAATGAGCTGGGGCAATACCTTTTCTGGAAACCATACGAGACATCTTTTTTCCAGCGCATAATTTTGAGATATTTCTACTCAAAACATCCTCAATCAAGACAAAAATCAAAGGTGAAAGGGGTTCACCTTGACGAAGACCTCTATCAATTTTAAAGAAACCCTCAGGGCTCCCATTAAAAAGGACTGATATTCTAGCTGATTGGAGAATATGAAGAATCCAAGCACACCAATTAACTTGAAGTTGATTCACCATCTCCGAAGCCAAGCTAATGTTCTCATGAATATTTTGACCTTTCATGAAGGCCACCTGCTCTTCCGAAACTAACTTTCCCAAGACACTACCCAATCTGGTAGCTAGGATTTTTGTAAAAATCTTAAAAAAGAAATTACTTAATCCAATTGGCCCAAAGCTAGAAAGAGTATTAGCACCTCTTACCTTGGGGAGAAGTATTAGCAAGCTAGAGTTAATTCCTTGAGGAATGTATTTTTTTTGCCAATAAAACAAAACAACTCTAATTAAGTCTTCACCAATAATATCCCAGCAATGTCTATAAAAGAAGCCTACAAAACCATCCGTCCCTGGAGCACTATTCGCCCCCAAGTCATAAACAACTTCTTTGATTTAAATGGCTGTAGGAATCTTGTCCATATTAGAGCTCTCCTCTCGCGTGATGATTTCATGCTGAATATCAAACAAAGCATCATTCAAAACCGAGCTGTCACCATTAAATTTGTCCTCATATAAACCAACAACATGATTTCTTAACTTATCAACATCAGGTATAGTCATGCCATTAGCATCAAGTAGTTCAGAAATTGTATTGTTACTCCACCAGCCAACTATTGCGAGACTTTTGCTTCAACATAGTTGTTAACTAAATTCTTGAAATATTCAGCATTGTAGTCACATCTTTTATTGCATTCAGTTTCACAATATCATTAGGGTCTTCATCAATTTCCCTTAATGACGCTTCCAATCTCAGTTGTTCATGTGTTGATACGAATGTGGACGTTACCAAAAACATTTGCATTCCACCACTTTATATCAGACTTAAGCCTCTTGAGTTTATAAGGGAAGATATAGGCTGGAGATCCCGTTATCGGCTGATTCCAACTATCCTGAACCATCTTCATAAACCCTGGATGTGAAAACCACATTTTCTGAACTCGAAAAGGAGCCCTGCGAGGTCTGTTGTTAACAAAAGGATATCCAATGAGTGGAGAGTGATCAGACACTTCCCTAGGAAGATTTTGACACCTCCAATTATCATATTTTTCTAGCAAAACTTCATTGATCACTGTACGATCTAGTTTACTTATATTTCTATTGGCACCTGACTGTTTGTTACTCCAAGTGAAAGTATTACCCAAAGCTTCAGCCTCAAAAAGCTTCATGAAAAATTCATGAGCTGAGTATGATTGGGCCTAGGCCTAGGCCTTAGTATGTTATTTTTTTGTTGGGCTTTAATTCAGTTTATTAGGGTATTTTTTTAGATTCCCATTTTGTGTTTGATGAGTTAGGAACCTTCCGATCTCTTGTTATGGATAGGTCCTTTAAGAACCAATCATTGTTTCTCCTGAGGGCAGTCAATGAAAATTATCTAGATTATTCTTCTTCTCTACTAATCGAATTCTTCTTCCTTGAGTCGTCTCTGAGCTAACTTGTAACGTAGATCGTTACAATTGGTATCAGAGCACTCGATCTGAGTGCCTATGAGTGAAAATGGTTAATCAAAAGGACTTTGATGACCTCCATAAGAAGTTCAACACACTGATTAAGATTCATAAAGAGATTCTTAAGAAGTATGATGAAACTTAGGGAAATATCAGTAAATCCATACACAATGAAGTAGAAGCGATGGAGGAAAGGATTGTTAACAAGCTCAAGAACGGCGATGGTGTACTGAACACTCCACCAGTGCCTCCAAACCATGATAGATCTGCATAAGGAAGTAATAATGGAGGTAATCACCTAATCTCACCTCATTTTTCTAATCCGCAGAAACCCAAGGTAGAATTTCCTAAATTCGACGGTACAAACCCTAGATTTTGGATTAGAAAGTGTAGGAAGTATTTTCAGTTACACATGATGGATGAGGAGTAGAAGGTCATGTTAGCTTCCTTGTATTTAGAAGGTAAAGCTGACAATTGGTTCCAAGACTATCAAGAAGGTAATTGTGTGGGAAGAATTTGCTTATGATATAAACTTTAGATTCCAAGAATTGGGTCATGATGACATAGTTGGAGAGTTTAATAAGTTAAGTCAAGAAGGGACAATGTTAGATTATTAGGAACTGTTTGAAGATCTAAAGGCCCTTATGCTTGCTAAGAACAAACACTTGGCAGAAGAATATTTCACCTCCAGTTTTTTCAGTGGGTTAAAAGAAGAATTGAGGCTAGCTGTGCAAATGTTTTCACCTACTAACCTTAAGCAGGCTATGTACTTAGCCAGAATGCAAGAAGCTATACTAGATAAGACAGCTATAAGAATAAAATATGTTCCAAAATTACCTCCATTGTCTATTCCAAGTAGTAGCAGCAGTAGGAGATATGTCATTTTGTATGGGATGTCGTAGGCACAACAAATTAATAAAGATATTTCCCACTAATTAACTGGTAATATAGCGGTACTAAGAGATCGTTCCCACAGAGAGCTGTGTAATTGATAAGTTATTTGTATTAGAAAAACAAAGTAAATAACAAAGGGTTTTTTTTTTTTTTTTTTGGTAAGTCCAAATTGTATTGATGAATAGCAAGTATTTACAAAGAGTTTATAAAAGAGGTCAGAAGACCCCAAAAACTTACAAACTAGTTAAATCTGAAATAAGATACATTTGGATATTCTAGAGACCTCAAAAAATGAGGCCTTTCTTCATAATTCATGCCTACACCATTTCTTAGCAACCAACCCCTGTTGGCCATAGTGTCCGCTGCAAAGTTGGTTTCGCGATATCTGTGCACAAAAAGAATAGAGTCGTATTTGCTTTTAATTTCCCTCCACCTTTGATGAGCAAACCAAGGAACATTATTAGATGAAAGAGCCATAATAGCACCCCCAAAATCTGATCTCACCAAAATCTTCCGCACCTGCTACTTCAAAGCCCACTCCGAGCCTACTATAACACCATACAACTCTGCCAAGAAGTTTGTAGTTCTGCGCAAACCAATACACATGGCTCCAACAAAGTTACAGTTTGCATCTCGCACCACAACACCCGCACCTTCTACTCCAGGATTATCTTTTGCAGCCCCATCGCAGCACAACATCAACTCATCACTGTTCGGAGGAGACCAAAAGCACTCAACAGGCTGAGAAACTTTAACTCTCCTATGCGCTTGTAGATGGTGGATTTTCGACAAGGGCTAAAATCATAAACTCATAATTATACGAAGCTCTGATCCAGCAATCAGACGTGAGTATTGAGACACGGGTCTCTCATCGAATTATCAACAAAGAGTACTTTCTCTCAGAGTACATGTAGATATGTAGTCTCACGACTGGACAACGACATATCTCATGAATACTGAACACTTTCGGTGATTATTTCTATATAGTATCACGAGATGGACGGCTCCTAGACAGCTTGCTCTGCTAGTATAGAGCGATAACATCTTCAGGAACAAACAACGAGTTTACCCTGACTATATAAAGGATATGACTTACCGACAAGCTCATATCGGGATAATTAACGCTCCTAGACAGCTTGCTCTACTAGTATAGAGCCACAAAGTTAATTATTCCTAATTAAGATTAATTCTGCCAAGACATTCACTACTGAATTCCCAGAATAATCTATTATTGCTCCTATTCCATGGTCGAATCCACGACTGGTCCCATGGAATGGCAATAACAATTTCTCCTATTCCATGGTCGAATCCATGACTGGTCCCATGGAATGGCAATAAACAATTGTTCTGATTCTATGATCGAATCCACGGCTTGATCTCATAGAATAACAATAACTATATTATCTCATTACTCCGATTTCATGATTGAATCCACAACTGGTCTCATAAATGGTAATAGATAAATCTTAATTACTCCGATTCTATGGTCGAATCTACGATCCCATGGAATGGTAATGCTCACTTTATTATTCTGAATTCGTAGTCGAATCCTCAGCTGATCCTATGAATTAATAATAAATATCTTATTACTCAGTTTTGTGAATTATTCTCCACCGAATTCCACAATTAGTAATAAATAATCAACAACCGGGCGTCTGAGCTACCTCTAAGTAAGCCCCGATTCAAATGGTGAAAGTGTATTCAACGAAGATACACTAACAGTCACCGCACAAACGATTATTTCAAAATACAACGAAACGATGAACCTATGCAAAATAGGGAAGAAAATAATAAATAATTAAAAATATTGACCAATGTGCTGGGAACACGGACACACGACCTACCGACCGTGTCGTGGTCAGTTCCACGCCATTTTTATATTTTTAATACATTTTTATTATTTTCCATGATTTGATGAAAATTCTCTCATCTGATCAAATCTCCTTCGTCTCGAGGAAGCTCCTCGGTTTCATGGTACTTCCATAAATCCATAACAAATAATATAAAATTAAGGAAAAGAGTGTGGGGCGTGACCATTGGCCAGCCAGCCATGCCTTGGTCCCAGCCGGTCCCACACCCCACGGTTCTTTATTATTTTATTATTATTATTATTATTTCTCCAATTTCATGAAAAAACTCCTTGATTTCATGGTATTTTTTGCACAAATCATCATATAATAATAAAATAAAATAAAATTATGAAAACTTGTGGGACCGGGCCACTAGCCGGCCGGCCATGCCCTAGCCGGTCCCACACACCCTTTGTGTTATTATTTTATTATTATTTATCCTATTTTTCCTTGAATTCATCAAATTCCTTGATTTTATGGTATTTCTCTCAAATTAGGAAACATTCCCTCAAATCATCAAAAATACCTAAAAATATTAAAAAATTATGAAAAACTTATGGGACCGGTCCATAGCCGGCCGACCATGCCTCCATGGTCCCACACGCCCGTGTTTTTATTATTTTAATACTTTTCTTCCATGAACTCATGAAAACTCCTTCAATTCATGGAAACTCCCTAAATTCATCAAATTTCTCAAAATTCATGAATTTTTCATAAAATCATCAAAATATTATAAAATTAAGGAAAAGGCACCACGGGACCGTCGTCACGACCGGCCGAGCATGCCTTGACCACGGCGGTCCCATGCCTCCTCATTCTTTATTTTTTATAATTATTTTTCATCATCTCATGGTGTTTTCCTCAGTTTCGTCGAAACCCTAATTTTGGCATATTTTCTCGAATGGATGCTCAATTGCACGCAAGAAAATATCAAAATTCTCAGGACTAAGACGCGGAAGCCTTGGGGACACGAGCATGCTACCTTGACCGACCAAGATTGGTTCTTTGGCTCACGGAAGCCGGTCCCATCAATTTTCACAGTTTTGACCTAATTTGCACAATTGCTCGTATTAGGTCCAAAACTCTTCCAAACACTTTGGATTTTCATGAAGTGATCGTCAGGCGGTCACGTGACAACCCAGGGCCGGTTTCATGACTCCATGGTCGGTCCCTCGCCTCGTCATAATTAATTAGGTTTTCTCACCTAAGGCTCAGACGAGCATTTTTGAATAAATGATTAAGCCAGCATTTAATCATTCTTCCACCAACTAATCGTCAACTCTTCAGGAGTTCTTCGTATTTGCTTACGTGATCATATGGACACTACATGGTTGATCCACGGTGCCATATAGTCGCTCCTTCCTTCGTCTTATGGTTAAACTTCTGACGAACCATGAATTGATCATCAATTGATCAAATTAGGGTTTCTGAATCCAAGGATCATCATTCCAGATTCCAACCTTAATAATTTTACGACGGCCTCGTGGTCATTAATTTTATTAATTATGCTCGGTTCAACGACCATTATTATAATTAATATTTTTGGTGCGCTGCCAATAATCCATCAGATGAGCAACACATGCTCAGACGATCAAATATTCAACAATTCATCACATGAGCAACACTTTCTCAGATGATAAATATTTGCTCAAACCAAGGAATATTGGTTCAACAATCAATATTCAAGGATCCATCGAATGAGCAATACTTGCTCACTTCATCGTAAGAATTATACCTCTGTCTCATGACATGTTCAATTCATGAGTTTCAAAACATCATGTTCGACACTCAGCAACTACATGGACTCATCGTCCCATCAAACCACGAAGTCATCAATTGACTAGCAAACCAAGAGACGTCAATCGTGTCACTTGGGGGGATATCAATTAGGGTTTTGGTCTGGCGGTCTACGACACGTGTGTTCAAACACACGATGGAATGTGAGCAAGTCGTGCAGTCAGTTGAAGGAATTCACGAGGTAGTGGGTGGAAAATCGACCAAGTCTCCACATGTTGAGCAACTGATTTCAAACACGATCTTCACTTTCCCACTCCTTGATTCCATCAACTGTCACACTTCATGGGATCATGGTGTCTAAAATTCCAGCAATATAAATAAGTGTCTGAATCATGATATGAGCATCAACAGTATCGTCAATCTCACGTCTCATCGACAACATGAGATCATCAACTCATCAATTGAGCAACTACTCTCAATTGAGCAATTTCAATCATTCAGAGCTTATCATATTCAGAATTCACACACCCACAATCTTTGATCACCATTGATTCCACACATTTCCCAGCTTCCCTCCTATAGATCAACCCATCCTCTCTTGTGACCGAATTTACTCTGGAACGGTCATTGTCTTGATTTAGGCCGGAGTACTACAGCTTGATCTCTCGAATCTAAAGCACCCCCTTTGCAGCGGTGCATCTGTGTGAGGTTTAACATTTCGCTCGGTTCGAGGAGTCTCCTCTGTACGGTCGTCTCCTCAATTTCTTAAAAACCAGCAAATCGTTTTTCCCCATCTACAGATTGGCGACCACAGTGGGAGATCATTCTCTCGGTTGCAATCTCAATTCGGCAGGATGGTCGGTCTTAGGTATAGTTACCAATCCGGGTTCAACACCCAACTCTAACATTGCAAGTCCTAGTGGTATTCCCAGCAAGTACTACTCCTATTAATGTTGCAGGCTCTAGTGGTAGCGCTAACACCACTCCTTCGACCAGCAATATCATGTCACATGTTACTATCACTCTTCCAAGCACTGGTGCTCCAGAGATCGCCCCTGAAAGTGACGACACTCGCGCCATCAACAATCCACTCTTCGGTTGGTCTCCTGAAGAAACCAGAGGAAATCATCTTGATCTCATGAAGGTTCAGACTGACGTGTCTGCAACACAGAAAGAGTTGTATGCTTATCTCAAAACTCTTACAGACAAGTTTGCATCTGAACGAACTCAGCCTCAGCGCGAAAAAGGAGAAGTTAAAGAAACATCTTTAACTGCTGATCCTGAAATCTCTCCAATCCATGTTGTACAAAATGAAGAATTCCGCAAAGCTGCAGATGACTCTCCAGCAAAGGAACTTGCAGGCTTCATCGCTCGTGAGGACCTGGAGCGCTTCATGGAGGATCGAGGAAAAGACAAAGCATCATATGTTCGTCGTTATCAACCTTCATACCCTGTTGCCACGCAAATAATTCCTTTCCCAAAGGGCTACACTTCCCCAACGTTCGCACTATATAACGGAACATGGAGCGCTCGAGAACACGTCTCTCGATCCCTGGAGGAACTAGGAGAGCATGAACAAAACGAAATGATCCCAATCTACAAAGCCTTTCTCTGCGACTCCAGACTCTCTCAGAACTTCATGAAGCGGCCAAACGATCAGCGAATACTACACCTGCTTTGCTGAGAAAAGTCTACAAGGTCGAGGAACCTCGGAGCAGCCGATGCCTGATCAACAAGCAATACAATGTCCAACCTTCCATGAACGTTATTGCTCAAGCAAAAGGAAAGCTCCTGCTCAAACATGATACATCCAACACCTCATCCTACAAAAGCATCAAGAAAGGATAACCAATCTTACACAAACCTCGATCCTGCATTAACAAGCGGGGAGATGATCGGACATACTCAAACTTATCATGAAGAAGTGATCGAGTTACTCGAAGTCTGGGTTTAAGATGGTGCAATCAAATCGCTGCTCATCATAGAGAGCCAACTGAAGAAAAATGAAGAAACCCAGGTACTTTCACCTTCATAGATTCATCAAATCATCTAACAAGTAACTGCAATATTTTGAAGCAAATTTTCAAAGAGAAGGTTGATCCACAATAGCTTCAACGAGGGACTGAAGAAGTACACAAGAGTCCTCTCCCAATCAGAAGCTTTACACTCTCTCTGAACAACCTATCAAAGAGGCAGTTCAATCATGGTCGAACGTGAATTGCTCTATCTGTCGAAGGCACGAAGGATAGACATGTTCATAGAACTGAACACATCATGTCAAGAAGTCCATTCCGAAAATACTTCTTGAGCCTCCATCCACGGACCAAGAGGTGTACGACTGGGGACTACGTACCACAGTCAATCTCAGAAGAAACGAATTGGGAAGAACGTTGATCGATGCTGACACCGCCATCAACAACATTCCACTGAAAACCATCGGATCCACATGCATCACTCGACAAGAAGATACTCATGCTCCATCTCAATCAGAGACCTTGAAGGAGCGCTCGGAAATACTTATGGCTACATCATTCTCAAAGTGAACATAAGTTCAACCTGGACAGAAACCAAGTTTCACATAATCAGGAAGATCCAGGATATGACACGTCCTTCAGAAGAGCGTGGATCCACGCTGAAAAGATGGGTACTTACAAAGCGCCTTTGGTTACATATCTCTCCAACAAAGAAAGTTCTGATCCAGAAGATTTGACGGACATTCCATCATCAGAGCACTTGGAGGAATTTCGAACTTTGACGAGATTGAAGCAAGAACCTGCAAAAGATGCATAGACATTCATCAAGAGGTTCCACACTCAGGAAGTCTCATTCCTCCCGTGTCTACGTCATTTATTTCCTCACATGCTATGTAGCATGGGGACTTAATTCTGCTAGCAACTCTGCAAGACGTTATGAATGGTAACTTCACCGCATTAGTATTTTACCAAGTGGTTGAATCTGACATTTCTCTGAATCGATCACTGAGACGTTCATTGCTGAGATGATGTCCAAACATGGCAAAGAACACTTTGGGAGTTTCTACATAGCCTTGCAGGAGCGTCCATGTGTGCCACAAAATTAGAAAGCTCTGACTTCTGCACAAGTGTTGAATCCCACTGCTGCAACGAAAGGAATGCTGAATCAACAGAAGAAAGTCGGGGCCCAGACGATCAAACCTAAGACATGCTCAAGGGGTATGACGCTTCAACGCTCAATCATCTAAGAAGCCTTCAAAATTGTACTCCCAATCAAAGAGTACACCTTCGATAATGGCGCCTCTGGCTTCAACACAAATATCTCGACACTGATTCAACACCAGCACACTACATTCGATAAGTCTTCATTATCTCATTATAAGACTTCTGAAGCAGATGCAACATCATTCACACATGAATGTTACCAACTCCTTCAACATACACTGGGAACCTGAGGTGATTCCGTGAAACTTCATCGACACTTCTCTACATCACAAAACCCTACATGACTGAGGAACTTGTTCCCTTCACCGATCTAGAACGGAGATTTCTGCTGCTATCTTCCACAACAACGTGGATTCACTTACAAAGCTTCACGATACAGTCATGCTTTCAAGAGCACTCAGGTTGAACTCCCAGTATACCGGATTCTCAACTCACTAACTAGTTCGTGAACGTAAAAGGCTCACTGGATGAAGGAACAAAAATTATATCTATAATCATAGTTCTAGCCTTTTCGGTCTTTAGAGCAACTTCAACCATGGTATCAACATCAATAATCTCTAGAGGAACACCATCCATGATCTTAGCATCGACAAGGATATCTGGAGCATAATAATTCATGGTCTCAGCACCAACAACGGTCTCAGGAGCAACATCCTCATGACAAGGCTCCATCAACTAACCATTCTCTGAAGTATTGCTCGAGGAAACGGACTTCTCGAAGCACTAATGATTCATATCAAGGCGTGTAGACATGAAATATGCTCACATGAAAGTCTTTCTGAAGATTGCACGATGGGCGGGCACAACACCAAAGTCTTCTACAAGATGTTCTCATCACCTCTACAAATGAGATACAACATACTTCAGCAAATGGGTTTACAAAAACGTACCAACGAGTGAGGAATGAGACGATACTTCCTCAACAAAAGATGTTCGTCTATGTCTCTTATACAACCTACCAAAAGGGCGCATCAATCGGACGTACGAGCTGAAAGATATGGCCTTTACCGTCAGGTCTACGAAATCTGAAAAATTTGTACGGGATTAAAAATTACAAATGTGCACGCTTCGTTGGATGACCTCTACAACTCCAAATTGAGTGATTCTTGTCTCATGGGATAACTCAGTCTCTTAGCTTCAAAAGTTGGGGTCAAGCATCAAATTCCGACGTCGTATGAGGTTCCTACATCTTCCAGAGCGTACAATATGCAAGCAGCAATTCTTAGACGGTATTCATGACTTCCACAGTCGATCGGTGTCCACCAGGTCTTTCCACTAAGTACTTCATCAAGGTACCTCCAACTTCGACCATCTAGGTCTTTACATCAATTTTTCTACCTGGGTCCTCTATCCAAGTCTTGCCAGAAGAAGAGAAAACGAAGAGGAGAGATCTAACCAAAATACTGGGGACTGACGATCCACTGATCATGACGACCAGTTTCACAGTCCAAGACTCGTGGCACCAGACTCTCATGTGCTAATCATTCATCATAAAAGTAATGCTACCATCGGGACATGAAACCGTGGTCATTACATCATCCCCTCTCAAGAGCAACCTCAGCTATGGTCCCATGACCAGGGTTTCAGAAGCGATGTTTCTACGACTGACAGAAGCAAGATGGCGCTGCAAGCACCATGATCATGTATCAATCAAGGGGTCCTGATCTCAAACGAATCAACGACATTAAAATCCTTCACCAACCGTTCAAGACACAAGCGAATGGTCTAAGAACACAACATGAGTGTTTTACAGCAAGCTCGGCTGAGATGATTTTACACTGTCCTGTACAAACCGACGAGCTGGGAGCAATTGGTGAAGAATCGAGGGATGGGTCATATACCATTCTCTTCGTATGAAGGTCCTCTACAACATATCCAAAATTCAAAACAATTGGAGAAACGAGCAAAGAGTTGTGGCCAAAACATTGGACCACATGCCAGCTGAAAATTTTCTGAAGGTCTCCTGGAAGTTTACTGTTTCGTCGATTTCACATCCTAAACATGCTCGGAACTCAAAAGGCTTCTTTGAAAGTTTGGAAATTTCCTGGGCATGAGGATACATGGGTCGACCGCGAAAATCCCGACATCGGACGAAGATTCTACAACAATTTCAACGAAGACCTAACTTCTGAATTTTCTGATGACGAAATTCTTCATTCATCCAATCAGGAGCTACACCATCAACACAAAGCCGAACTTCATCTTCAGCCGATAGTCTCACTTGCTGAAGTCGGCGGTGCTTCTGCTAATGAGGGACGACTCTCGGATGATCGAGAGACATACAATATGTCAGCTTCCAGTGTCTCTGAAAGGTTGATTTTCCTCAGTATGAGCATCCAGAAGTCTTCATCTTTGACTTGATATTTTTGGAGCGCTCCACGGAAGATCCCGAAGAGTGGCTGTAACCAGAAGTCACCACTATCTGAGGCGCAAGGCATGGAGTCATGGATATACCAATAACAAACACGCAACAAAAATGGTAATCCTCAACTCTTACTTATTTACGGTTTCAAGAACCTAGTGATAATAACGTAAAAACCTCGAAAAACTTGCTCGCTTCTTCAAACTTGCCAAGACGAGCAAAATTCATTATTTAAAGTCAACACCTGACTTTGCGTGAAACTATGAATAATTCACATAACCTTTCATGTGAACATTCGCTGATTTTCTGTGTGCATACACTATAAAATCGCAAAACTCATACATACATTATTTCATCACGTATACAATTGCTTACTTTCAGCAATTGCTCAAAAATCATGACTTGATTTTCATAAAGCCGTGAACAACCCACGTAAATTTTTACTATGTGAACACTCACTGATCTTCAAAAATTGTACAGACGTCCATTCTACAATTGTGAAAACTCACATATAGACATTATTTCACCATGTATAATTGTCTACTTTCAACAGTTGTTCAAAATCAAAACATTGATTTTACAAATATATATATTCAACGTGAAACTCACGTAAATTTGAAAAATATATCTATATATTTTTGCTCCCTCGCACGAGCATCTGTCTTTGAAGCGAGTATATTTTCAAAGATTTCCGAAAGCTCGAAGATAAAAATTTTCATGAAGGCTCATAAACAAAATTTTATTACTAACAGACGCACGTCTATCAAAAAAAAAAAACTTTTCTCTCGTACGAGCATCCACCTTTGAAACGAGAGTTTATTCCACTTTGTGAAATCTCACATATTTAAAATATAAAATTCCGGTTTTCGTGAAAGCTCATAGACGAATTTTATATCATTAGACTCAGGTCTATTTGTTTGTTCCTTAAACTAACGAACGAACGAGCGTCTATTCATAAAACAAGGATTTCCTTATTGGGCCCGGCCTGCGAATCCTAACCGACCACGGACTTGTCGTCCAAACCAGCGGTTCAACACCAATTTATGCTCATCAAACGACGCTCCAATCATGACATTGAATCCTTCATCAAGTCGTGGTTTGCTCATGCTCTCTAAATCCGGTAACGTCTCAACTTACGACTAAGTTCAATTACTGGTATTATTATTTATGGCCGGAAAATCACCATTCAATGCTGACTGAGGAACACAACTTTCCTCAGTAAGCAGGGGACTTAATGTAGATGGTGGATTTTCGACAAGGTCTAAAATCGTAAACTCATAATTATACGAAGCTCTGATCCAGCAATCAGACGTGAGTATTGAGACACGGGTCTCTCATCGAATTCTCAAAGGAGAGTACTTTCTCTCAGAGTACATGTAGATATGTAGTCTCACGACTGGACAACGACATATCTCATGAATACTAAACACTTTCAGTGATTATTTCTATATAGTATCACGAGATGGACGGATCCTAGACAGCTTGCTCTGCTAGTATAGAGCGATAACGTCTTCAGGAACAAACAACGAGTTTACCCTGACTATATAAAGGATATGACTTATCGACAAGCTCATATCGGAATAATAAATGCTCCTAGACATCTTGCTCTACTAGTATAGAGCCACAAAGTTAATTATTCCTAATTAAGATTAATTCTGCTGAGACATTCACTACTGAATTCCCAGAATAATCTATTATTGCTCCTATTCCATGGTCGAATCCCCGACTGGTCCCATGGAATGGCAATAACAATTGCTCCTATTCCATGGTCGAATCCATGACTGGTCCCATGGAATGGCAATAAACAATTGTTTCGATTCCATGATCGAATCCATGGCTTGATCTCATAGAATAACAATAACTATATTATCTCATTACTCCGATTTCATGATCGAATCCACAACTGGTCTCATAAATGGTAATAGATAAATCTTAATTACTTCGATTCTATGGTCGAATCTACGATCCCATGGAATGGTAATGCTCACTATATTATTCTGAATTCGTAGTCGAATCCTCAGCTGATCCTATGAATTAATAATAAACATCTTATTACTCAGTTTTGTGAATTATTCTCCACCGAATTCCACAATTAGTAATAAATAATCAACAACCGGGCGTCTGAGCTACCTCTAAGTAAGCCCCGATTCAAATGGTGAAAGTGCATTCAACGACGATACACTAACAGTCACCGCACGAACGAGTATTTCAAAATACGATGAACCTATGCAAAATAGGAAGAAAATAATAAATAATTAAAAATATTGATCAAGGTGCTGGGAACACGGACACACGACCTACCGACCGTGTCGTGGTCAGTTCCACTCCATTTTTATATTTTTAATACATTTTTATTATTTTCCATGATTTGATGAAAATTCTCTCATCTGATCAAATCTCCTTCGTCTCGATGAAGCTCCTCGGTTTCATGGTACTTCCATAAATCCATAACAAATAATATAAAATTAAGGAAAGGAGTGTGGGGCGTGACCATTGGCCAACCGGCCATGCCTTGGTCCCAGCCGGCCCCACACCCCATGGTTCCTTATTATTTTATTATTATTATTATTTCTCTAATTTCATGAAAAAACTCCTTGATTTCATGGTATTTTTTTGCACAAATCATCATATAATAATAAAATAAAATAAAATTATGAAAACTTGTGGGACCGGGCCACTAGCCGGCCGGCCATGCCCTAGTCGGTCCCACACGCCCTTTGCTTTATTATTTTATTATTATTTATCCTATTTTTCCTTGAATTCATCAAATTCCTTGATTTTATGGTATTTCTCTCAAATTAGGAAAAATTCCCTCAAATCATCAAAAATACCTAAAAATATTAAAAAATTATGAAAAACTCGTGGGACCAGTCCATAGCTGGCCGGCCATGCCTCCATGGTCCAACATGCCCGTGTTTTTATTATTTTAATATTTTTCTTCCATGAACTCATGAAAACTCCTTCAATTCATGGAAACTCCCTAAATTCATCAAATTTCTCAAAATTCATGAATTTTTCATAAAATCATCAAAATATTATAAAATTAAGGAAAAGGCACCACGGGACCGTGGTCACGACCGGCCGACCATGCCTTGACCACGGCGGTCCCACGCCTCCTCATTCCTTATTTTATAATTATTTTCATCATCTCATGGTGTTTTCCTCAGTTTCGTCGAAACCCTAATTTTGGCATATTTTCTCGAATGGATGCTCAATTGCACGCCAGAAAATATCAAAATTCTCAAGACTAAGACGCGGACGCCTTGGGGACACGAGCACGCTATCTTGACCGACCAAGATTGGCTCTTTGGATCATGGAAGCCGGTCCCATCAATTTTCACAGTTTTGACCTAATTTGCACAATTGCTCGTATTAGGTCCAAAACTCTTCCAAACACTTTGGATTTTCATGAAGTGATCGGCAGGCGGTCACGTGACAACCCATGGCCGGTTTCATGACTCCATGGTCGGTCCCTCGCCTCGTCATAATTAATTAGGTTTTCTCACCTAAGGCTCAGACGAGCATTTTTGAATAAATGATTAAGCTAGCATTTAATCATTCTTCCACCAACTAATCGTAAACTCTTCAGGAGTTCTTCGTATTTGCTCACGTGAGAATATGGACACTACATGGTTGATCCACGGTCCCATATAGTCGCTCCCTCCTTCGTCCTATGGTTAAACTTCCGACAAACCATGAATTGATCATCAATTGATCAAATTAGGGTTTCTGAATCCAAGGATCATCATTCCAGATTCCAACCTTAATAATTTTACGACGGCCTCGTGGTCATTAATTTTATTAATTATGCTCGGTTCAACGACCAGTATTGTAATTAATATTTTTGGTGCGCTGCCAATAATCCATCAGATGAGCAACACATGCTCAGACGATCAAATATTCAACAATTCATCACATGAGCAACACTTTCTCAGATGATAAATATTTTCTCAAACCAAGGAATATTGGTTCAACAATCAATATTCAACGATCCATCGAATGAGCAATACTTGCTCACTTCATCGTAAGAATTATACCTCTGTCTCATGACATGTTCAATTCATGGGTTTCAGAACATCATGTTCGACACTCAGCAACTACATGGACTCATCGTCCCATCAAACCACTAAGTCATCAATTGACTAACAAATCACGAGACGTCAATCGTGTCACTTGGGGGGATATCACTTAGGGTTTTGGTCTGGCGGTCTACGGCACGTGTGTTCAAACACACGATGGAATGTGAGCAAGTCGTGCAGTCAGTGGGTGGAAAATCGACCAAGTCTCCACATGTTGAGCAACTGATTTCAAACACGATCTTCACTTTCCCACTCCTTGATTCCATCAACTTTCACACTTCATGGGATCATGGTGTCTAAAATTCCAGCAATATAAATAAGTCTCTGAATCATGATATGAGCATCAACAGTATCATCAATCTCACGTCTCATCGACAACACGAGATCATCAACTCATCAATTGATCAACTACTCTCAATTGAGCAATTTCAATCATTTAAAGCTTATCATATTCAGAATTCACACACCCACAATCTTTGATTACCATTGATTCCACACATTTCCAAGCTTCCCTCCTACAGATCAACCCATCCTCTCTTATGACCGAATTTACTCTGGAACGGTCATTATCTTTATTTAGGCCGGAGTACTACAGATTGATCTCTCGAATCTAAAGCAACCCCTTTGGAGCGGTTCAAGGAGTCTCCTCCGTACGGTCGTCTCCTCAATTCGTTAAAAACCAGCAAATCTTTTTTCCCCATCTACAGCGCTACACGGAAATAATTCAAAATATCTAGTTCTGAAGTTGTGTTATGCATAAAAATCTTTAACCTGACTGAAAATTCATGAATTGAATGGAAGACTTTCTGCTTAAAAAAGTGAAAGTTCGCTGACTGATTTTGAAAGCAAGCCTTGTTTCTGAAGTTCCATAACTCAGTTCGCACCACCAGATTATCCAACAACCAAAAATCTTTAACAATACGACTTCTTCCCTTAGCATATTTATAGGCAGTGACCAGGTTGTAATGAGTTTGCAAAGAGAAAATACCCGAAATTCATTCCCAAGCCTGTTTCGCAAAAGCACAGCTCCAAATAATATGTTCCAGGGTTTCCTCTTCAGACCTGCAAAGATAACACTTGTTTTCTAGATTGATTTTAAATCTGCTCCTAATCTTATCTTGTGTTGCACATGCTTCTCTATACAGCTTCCAGTTCTGAGCAGCTAGATTCGGATGAATAAATTTCCTCCATAAAAGTCCATACACCTCCATAACTGCATACTTCTTCCTGATATGATCTTTTGCTGAACTGACTGAGAACTTCCCATTAAGCTCCGGCATCCAAACCCTGACATCATCCCCTTCTTGTGGAAAAGGTAAGTTATTCAGGTCCACTCCAGCACACACCAAATTTGGAATGTGCTCACCCTACAGCTGCCAAGCATTATCAAAGAAAATAGCACTAACTTTGATAGAACTATCAAAATCAGTTTCACCAAGTCTGTCAGCAATACTCTCATTCCCATACCAAATATCAAAATATAGGGAAGTTATCCTCCCATCTCCCAGCAGAACTTAGGTATTATTATCCACCACCTTATGCACCATTCTTACCCCTGGCAGAATTGAAGAGTTAACGCCATACTCTTTGATGCTTCCTAGATGCGTAGTAAATTTGGCCCATAAGTATCTCGCCCATTTCTTATTGGAAGACCGGATACTCCACCAGAACTTCATGAGGAGAGCCTTATTAGTCACTGCCATACTCGAATTCCCAAACCACCTTCTTTAACTGGGCAACAAACTTTGTCATAACCCACCACAAACTTCCTTGCAACTTCAGAGTCTCCAGACCAAAGAAAGTTACGAATAGCTCTCTCACATTGAATAATAAATCTTCTAGACCACTTGTAGACGGCCATATTGTGAATGGAGTAACTTTCTATCACGGAGTTTATAAGGACAACACGATCCTGAAAAGAAAGCATTTTTCTTTTCCAAACCTAAAGCTGATTTTTAATTTTATCAACAACATTACTAATGTGGCGATACTTCACAGCTCCGGGCATAATTGGAACACCTAAATATTAATCCGGGAAAGTAGAGACCTCCATGCCAAGAAGATTAGTGATAGTTCTACAACGACTCAAAGATCCACCACCATAATAAACTTTACTCTTTTGACGACAATCCGTTTGACCCGAAGCCGATTGATATTTACCAAGTAACCCAAGAAGGTTATGTAAACTCTTCGTGTTGCCTTTGCAAAAAATCATAATGTCATCAGCAAAAAAAAGATGAGTAGGTGAAATACCTTTTTTCGAGAGCATTGGCGTCATTTTCTTCTCAAGAAAGAGCTTGGTTAGATTTCTACTGAGAACATCTTCAATCAACACAAAACTAAGAGGATACAAAGGATCACCTTGACGCAAGCCCCTATTGATCTTGAAAAAACCCTCTGGACTACCATTGAGAAGAATAGAAATACGAGCCGAGCTGAGAATCGAATAAATCCATAAACACCAATGTTGTGAAAACCATACCTCTGAAATACCTCCAAGACAAAAGACCTGCTAACCGTGTCAAAAGCTTGAGTAATATCCATCTTTAGACCCACATTGCCATCTTTACGCTTAGTTTTCAGATCATTCACCATCTCCGACGCCACACTGATATTCTCATGGATATTTCTACCTTTCACAAAAGCAACTTGTTCCTCTGAAACTAGCTTATCAAGAACAGTACCAAGTCTAGTAGCTAGGATCTTAGTAAAAATCTTAAAGAAGAAATTACTAAGACCAATAGACCTAAAATTACAAAGAGTATTAACACCTCTTACCTTGGCCAATAAAATCAGAAGACTAGAATTTACCCCATTAGGAATCATTTGATGCTCCCAACAATAAGTAATAGCCCTGTAAAGGTCTTGATGAATCACTTCCCAGCAATGTCTATAAAAGCACCCAGAAAAACCATCGGGTCCCGGAGCACTATCAACATCAAGGTCATAAACAACACTCCTTATTTCATCATTCATAGGAAGTGCATCCATAAGTTGACTTTCCTCAGATGAAATACTATCATGCTCATAATGAAACAATTGCTCATCAATAGGCAACTCTTCCCCATTAAATTTAGACTCAAAATAAGCCACCGCGTAATCTCTAATCTGGTCACAATTAGAAAGTATGTTGCCAACATCATCTACCAACTCCGAGATAACATTGTTGCTCCTATGAGTCTGAATATTGGCATGAAAAAAAGAAGTATTACTTGCACCCTCTTTGAGCCACTTATTTCTTGATTTTTTCTTCAACATAATGTGTCATGTCCCGGTTATGGGTTGACCACTTTTTAGGAGCAGACTGTATGCTATTTAGTAAAAGTAGTAGTAGACGCGTGAGTGGCATGTGCCAGCGCAGGTCTTTTCCCTTATAAGCTATGAGAGTCTGTAACTGGATATTATCGAATAGAATTGTTAAGTGTTTGTTCTTCCCTCATTTGAGGTTTTATCTCTATTCTCTGCAGTGTAGATCCTGCAGAATTAGGCATGATTATTCATTTGTAATGTAGATTACTACAAGTAATTAGGTATCAGAGCCGGTCTTTCCTTGGATTGATCATGAATGATTTGAGGGCTATAATGAGTGCAAGGAGTGAAGTAATTAATCTTCGATTGGGTTACTTAATTCAACTGGGTCATAGTTCACCAAATCGGAACCAGAATCTTCTGAATTTGTTGAATCTCATCAATCACGCAGAAAGGAAGATAAAGTCAATTCTTTACACTAGAAAATTAAACCAGGTACCAATATCGGAGGAAACTTCAGTTGAAGTTGCTGAGGGTGCAGAAACAACAAAGACGGAGGATGTAATTCACAACGAATAATTGGTAAGAGACTCAATTAAATCAGAGTTGGTCACCGATTCCATCCAAAAATCATCAACCTCAATGGAAGAAGAAGATTATACATATACAAATCAAGTTAGCGACCTAAATTGTTGTTCTAATTCTCAATCTTCCACTAATCAGGAACAAATTGATGATAAGTTGGAAGTAACTTACAATGATTACAGTTCAGTGGGAGAATTGGGTCATAATTGTAAAGCTTATTCTGGAATCCAGTCGTCTAATATTGATGATGCTAACCCTAACTGTTCTATTCTCAACTGTGAGAAGCTTCCCAACACTTCGCGTCTCACAAATTCGAACTCGTTCATCCTTCTCGTGAGGGCCATAAGGAGAATTTGATGTTTCTGCATTACCAAGAAGGTAAACCCTTCCATCCTGGAGCTCAATTTGTGGTGGGTTTTCAAAGTAATAGAGTTACATCTCATGAGGTAAATTATTTCAATACATTCAATCAGAATAATAATAGAATTAAGAATTCGAGGGAGTTGAATGTTTTGAAGAAACTGTCTACTGTAGAATGTTTAGATTGTTGTCTTGATTCTGATCGAATCTTATTTGATCGTCGAAAAGACAAATTGAAGTTTTATTCTAAATTGGGGTTTCCTTACTGCATGGGTTTTCAAATTTTGGATAGGTTATATAGGAAAATTGTTCAAAAGCTTGCTTATCACAGTGAGTATCAATTAAATGGGTTTTCTAGTGATGCAATTTCTTGTATGCTAGGGAATGATGGTTTTATTACTACTGCTTGGCATATATTTGATAAAATTCTTGAGTGGGAAGTTATGAGAAGGTTATTTGATCGAGGGAAGCAATTTGAAGCTATTAACAGGTTGTATTTTGTCACGCACCTAACTCAAATTACTTCTATACGTGATATTTCATCTAGTGCTAAGTATACTAGGCTAATACTTGATAGAGGAAGGTTGCTGGCATTGAGTAAGACATACTATTACTACAGAAACAGCTTTGAATTCAGTTTCGGAGTAATTATTTCTTCTGGTTTTGAATTGTTCTTAGTGAAGTCGAATATGTTTCTGCTTGTTGAAAAGGGTGACAGTCAGGATGATTGCAAGTTTTTAGATAAAAGGCGGCAGCAAGGTAAGATTCTCTGGACTTTTTTTCTACCTCAAATGACAAAGGAATCTGCTTATGGCAAAGCTCGAGAACTATTTGATCAATTGCACCATGTTGGAATCTGGAGTAGCAGTGGTGATATAAGTTCTGTATTTTTGCATCTGATGTGCGGGTTACTCACTAACTTTGTCACTCGTTCTGTAATACAAGGGAGTGGAAAGGTACAAAAACTTTCCGTCAAAATTGCACATTATATAGCTGGGAGTTTTATTACTTATACCTCCAGATTGAGTAGAGTTGTTGTGTGGAAAATTCCCTTGAAGGAGCTTAGGTACCTCCAGACGTTCCTTATTTCGATTCCCACAGTGGTGCAAGGTCATATTTATCTTTCAGAAATCGGGTTCTTGCACGTCTTATTACTTACACCTGAAGTTTCTGGGAGTTTTTCATTTCATGAGGGAGTTATAATGAGAATGGTTTATTCCACGTGGAGTTGTTTCTACTCGCCTGATCGTGCTCAGCATCAGAATTTTGGCTGCAACCAACTGATGGGTGTGCATAAATGCGCTTCAACTCTATATTCTCAACTGTTTTACAAGTTTATGTGTGGAATTGCAGGCCAGACCGAGGAGAATTGTTCTTGTATTGATTGTGTACTTGTAAGGACGGTGGGAATCAAAAAGATGCTTGTAAATACAAATGGTAGAGGGTTAAAATGGGTTTTCAGTACAATACTTGGGTCACCCAGCCTTATCGTTTGCGGCAGTAGTGCTTGTAGCTTCAACGGGTATCAAACTCACTTACTCTTATAACTCAAGAATGGTGTCCATGTGAAAATGGAAGCAAGAGGACGACATGTATATTGTTATTACGTTGAGGGTTTCAAGCACATGCTTAGTGGTATCAAACGTCATCCATTCGTCCTGCTTATTCTTGAGTAAGAGAAGGAGATCGTTCTCGCCAGTCACACCCGAAGAGGCCGTGCACAGTACAAAGAGGTGACTATCTTGCAGAACTATCTAAGTTCCGTTAAAATAAATATAACATCCATCTTGCAGGCAGCTAAAGCTGGGTTATCTACAAATTTGAGAAGTTTATTGTTGAGTATATTGTATGAACAAGGGAGGAGTTCCAGCAGAGTGGAATCATATGGATGGATAGTGTTGGAGCATAGCTCGGTCGACCTCGCATGCGTTGCTATCTCAAGCATGTTTGTCAGTGTTAGTGATCAAAACTATAAGTCTTGATTTCTATCCTACATAGCTAAGTCTCGGACTAGGATAGAAAAGTGTAGTTGATATTCGTATTGATGAAAGGACGAATGGACTTTTGACAATTACTAAAGTTATGCCTATGCAGTCATGTATTTGATGGAAAATAGGATAAAATCTTTTGTTTGACAAGGATAAAGCCTATTATGTCATTATGATGGAAAATAGAATAGATCCTTATATGTTATCCACAATATTGATCTTCATTGATCCATTTTGTTATATTTTACCGTGAAGGCTCCATTGTGTGTGTTATGTTGAACACGATACAACTAAGTCAATTATTCTTATTGGCTTTGCTGGTTGTTCCATAAGATGCTATATGTTGAGCATTATGAACTAAATTAATCATCTTGGTTGGTTATTTAGTTATTTGCTCCGAAAGTCTTCTTTTGTCGAGCAAATCCTTTGACAATTAAATTGATTACTTTTGTGATTAGTTTGGTTGTTTGTATTCCAATTAGATTAATTATAAGTTCTCTTGTAATTAGTCTAGTTGAGTTTTCATATATTCCACAAGTTCCTGTGTTGAGTATATGAACGGCTATACAAATCATGTTCTATTGGTTAATGTAGTCGTATATTTCGTAAGGTTTTTCCTTATGTTGAGTATGTGATTAAGTTAGTCGTCTCCGTATGATTATTTTAGTCGTAGCTCCGTAAGTTTACTTATGTTGAGCACCTTCAATTAAATTGATCACTTTTGTGGTTTGATTTAGTTGTGTATTCCAATTAAATTAATCATGGGTTTTCTTGTGATTAATTTGGTTGAGTTTTGGATATAGAAAATCATTTCTATTATTTTTGGTGTCCAATTTAACAATCCTTATTTTCTTTCGAAATTAAGGTCGCTCTTGTTGTTCTTTAGGGAATGACATCAAATGGGGGAGAGTTCTTTTGAACTTGTACTTAATGGTAATATCTTGCGGGGTGTGCGGCTGTAGAATTTTATAGGGGTTATCTTGTATCTTAAAACTCTTTGATGAATGCATTTAGATTCGTCTTTATGATTGCATCTAAATTAAGTTGGTATGTATTTTTCTTTTAGTCTATGAAATGTCTCTTGTGGAAATTTCATTATGATCCCATTCTTGTACCTTTGCCAATTTTATTGACAAAAAGGGGGAGAAATATTGTAGTTCACACTACAAATACATATGGTTTTTGGATCATTGTGTAAGGGGGAGTGGTTTACATAATCGAGATGGAGTATTGACTAAGGGGGAGTGATACATATCACCATAGTGTTATTTTTAAAGTCGTGATACAATTGGACTTTGATGTTACATAATAATACTATGACACTGTATAATAATGATCGAGAATCTCGATTTCTCTCATTGTTATAGCTACGGATCTTCAACAACGGTGATGCTAAACTTACAACCTTTGGGATCATTGGAGTACTTGGAAGGACAAAGATTTCAGGGAACGTTGAAGATTAGACTATGGAATAGGAGCCACTAAAGTTTATCTTTTTTGTATTCCATATGTGTTAATAGTTTTTTCACTAAAATTGACAAAGGGGAATATTGTTAAAGCATAGCTCGGTCGACCTCGCATGCGTTGCTATCTCAAGCATGTTTGTCAATGTTAGTGATCAAAACTATAAGTCTTGATTTCTAGCCTACATAGCTAAGTCTCAGACTAGGATAAAAAAGTATAGTTGAGCTCAAGGACTTCATGGCGATTCATCATACAACAACGAAGATCTACTCAAGGAACCGTGGAACTTCATAAAAAAAAAGGTATGTGGAGACTTGAACTTATCTATCACTCAAAAGTCTATCTCTTCTATCTCCCACTTCTTATGAGACAAAAGTCGTATGCTATATAGACTGGATCATACACATTTGATATTTCGAGCCGAGTATATCTCGCCTATCTATATCTCGAAATCATGTGTTGGTAAAGCGTTTCGCTTTGATCAAGTTTATCTTCACCTAGTGACGAAAGTCATGAAAAGTTTCAATTACTTTGAGAATTGCTCCGACGCGAAACGGTCTGTGAATAACAACTATATAACGTCCTCTAATAATGTCTCAATGATTGGGATGAGAGTTTAGATTACATAACCATGTATTCCTTAATTCGAAGTTTTCGAACTTTGTTGATTGAGAGAAACCGGAGGAATTGGCTTTGCCAAGTCCGCGAACTGACGGAAGTTCTTGTACCGAGAATTTCTGCTGGGATTTTCCAAAAACTCGTTTGTGTGTAAGTCTGCGAACTGGCGAAAGTCTCTTTGCAGAGATTTTCTGCTGAGTTTGGAAAACTCCACCAGTTGTCTTAAGTCCGCGAACTTGTTTGTGAGATTAAGAGGTTATGATCTAAAGATGTGCTCTGAACATGAAACTTAAATTACTAAGGAATGCTTTATGCAAACCGTGGCTATAAAGTTCATGAGTCGATTCAATCGAATCGAATCATCTTTGTTTCAATTGTGTCTTGTGTAGTTACATAAGGTCTCATAGAAATTGAACAACTCCTTAACTAGTTCATTTGAGTCAATTGAACGAGTTATGGTGAAGAAGAACAAGGTTAATATGAAATGCTCATATGGTTAACCTTTTGGGTTACTATGTTGAACCAACATACACGTACACGTTTGGGCATGGTTTTCACAAACCCAGTAAACGTCTGCCCAAGTGTGTGTGACAAGCTAAGTTTTCGATCTAACGGTTGAGAAATATTAGCTTGAATCTAAATCAGGTTTTCATCTAACGGTGAATATGGATTGCTTTGTAACTAAGGAAAAACCCTGATTTGAAGACTATATAAAGGAGACATCTAGCATTGTGCAAAACTAATCCCCACACGTCTGTGCGATACTAGTGCGCTCGCTAGAGTCGATTCTCCTTTAACCTTTGGTTTTCTTCTCTAAAACCAGGTTAACGACTTAAAGACTTCATTGGGATTGTGAAGCCAGACCGATACTACTTTTATCGTAGTTGTGTGATCTGATCTTGCATCTTCTATCGTCCGAGTACAATCTTTGATTGGCTTGAGATCGTGAGAGTTCTCCGATAGGCAAGATAAAGAAGTCATAAACATCTTCGTCTCACTGTTTGTGATTCCTCGACAAACCGCCTCTTTAGTCAAGAAGGATTATAGAGAGGTGATTGATTAATCTAGGCTGTTCTTCGGGAATATAAGACCGGATTATCAATTGGTTCCTGTTCACCTTGATTTCATATCTTAAGACGGAACAAAACCTAGGGTTTATCTGTGGGAGACAGATTTACCCTTTGATAGACTTTTCTGTGTGAGACAAATTTGTTTATTATCAAGTCTGCGATTTTGGGTTGCAACAACTCTTAGTTGTGGGTGAGATCAGCTAAGGGAATCAAGTGCGCAGTATCCTGTTGGGATCAGAGGCGTAGGAGTACAAATGTACCTTGGATCGGTGGGAGACTGATTGGGGTTCAACTATAGTCCAGTCCGAAGTTAGCTTGGAGTAGGCTAGTGTCTATAGCGGCTTAATGCAGTGTGTATTCAATTTGGACTAGGTCCCGGGGTTTTTCTGCATTTGTTCCTCGTTAACAAAACTTCTGGTGTCTGTGTTATTTCTTTTCCGCATTATATTTTATATAATTGAAATAATACAGGTTGTGCGTCCGTGATCATCAATTGGAAATCCAACCTTTGGTCGTTGATTGATATTGATTGATCCTTGGACATTGGTCTTTGGTACCGTCCAAGTTATTCCTTGTATTTGATAAAGACTCGCTATTGATTTTAGCTTGAGTAAAAATAAAATCAAGAGAGAGATATTAACTCCTTGAGATACTTTTATCTAGATTGAGTCTGACTGTCTAGTTGATTCTCTAGCAAAGTATTTCGGAGTTAGTCCATACATATTGCTAAGCGAAATATTGGGTGGTGTTGTTAGACCCCCGCTTTTTCAGATAGGATCAGCCTTTTTCACATTGGTTAATGCTCGACAGTACTTCCCTTGTGACAGTCAATCACTGGTTCATTATTGCTCAATAAGGAACATTGTACTAGAATGATGCTACAAGGTAATGTTTCCGAAACTGAATTAATACTTCATGTGATAAGAGGGTTTGAGTCTGGAAATGCACATTTACTCTTTGATCAGTTGCGGGTTAAATTTATGTGCTCTTCTGCACTAATGAAAGAGTCCAGGAAGATGGAGATATCCACAGTCAGCTGTGGAAATGGTAATAGATTACCTAGCCTTATTATTGTCGGTAATAATAAATGGTGTCATGTTGGATGGAAGGCATTCCTTGTAAGTGTAGTGGGAATTAAGAAGATGCTTGGACTGTCAATCCTCGCACTTGTAAGAAGATATGGTTATCTTTTGAGATTAGACTACCAATTAATTGCTATCTGTTCACGGAGTAGAAGAAATGCTTGTGTTTACATGTTGATTTTCATGGAGTTACCTAGATCATCTGGATTTATGGGTTCGGATAGTCATAGCAGACGTTTTAAAGGTGGTTTACCCACTCTCTTGGGATGTTTAATGTGGAGTTTGTTGTATGAGCTAAAGGGGAATTGTAGAGGAGTGGAAATTCATGAGGGGGGAGTGAGAGTCGCAGATATATCCACAAAAAGTGATGGGGTTATTTTCGATGGTTTAAGTGGTGAAATCAGATTCTATGAGTTATTCAATGAAATGCTTATGGAAGTTGTTGGTAATTGGAGTTGGGAGGGCATTTACTTACGTAAAAGAGAGCTATACAGTTCAATTGTTGTTGAGACTGTGGAAGTCCTTCGCACACAGTAGTGGCAGATGGAGTTCCAAGAGTTCTCTGCGTACATTGTAATTTCAACTCATAAATCAGCGAGATATCACATCATCAGGGCTATTATACACCGTTTTACAGAGATATTCACCGCAACATCTAGTTCTCTACAAATTAGTGCAACTCGACACTCTCCAATAGCTACTCAAATGGAGGAAATGATGATGTCTACCTCATACAATGACCTCACTCTATACGTATGGTGCAGTAAAGGGTTTATGTTTCTTAGATGGTTTTGGCAAGAGTTGCTCATCATATTAGTTGTTTCTTTATGTATAATCACAACTCATCTCCTTCAAATAGCTGGTAGTCACGAAGGGTCTCTTCTGCAACAGATGGGTTACAACTTGCTGCAGCTGCATTCTGGTTAACATCCTTGAGGACAAGGATTATTTGGAGGGGTGGGTATTTTTCATGTCCCGGTTATGGGCTGACCACTTTTTAGGGGCAGACCGTATGCTATTTAGTAAAAGTAGTAGTAGGCGCGTGAGTGGCATGTGCCAGCGCAGGCCTTTTCCCTTATAAGATTTGAGAGTCTGTAACTGGATATTATTGAATAGAATTGTTAAGTGTTTGTTCTTCCCTCATTTGAGGTTTTATCTCTAATCTCTGCAGTGTAGATCCTGCAGAATTAGGTCGGATTATTCACTTATAGTGTAGATCACTGCATAATGGACTGTTGCATACGGATTTCCTGAAGAGTAACCGAAGCCTCCTTTGCAAAATTCAGCTTAGTAACATCTTCTGGATCACCATCCGAAATACGAAGAGAAACTTCCATAGTTAATTTAGCTTGCTTGAGTCTAGCATTAACATTACCAAAGACACGCAGATTCCAATCCTTAATGGCAGCCTTTAATCTTTTCAGCTTGTAGGGGAAAATATAAGCAGGAGAAACAGAAACATGAGCATTCCAGCTCTCTATAACCATACGCATAAAATCAGGATGAGTAAACCACATTTTCTGCACTCTAAAGGGATCTCTTTTAGGTCTTGAATTCACAAAAGGAAAACCAATAAGCGTAGAATGGTCGGAAACTTCATGAGGAAGAGCTTTACACCGCCAACCTCAAACTTTGAAAGCCAAGCTTCATTATTAACAGCTCGATCCAATCTGCAAAGAATTCTATGGACACCAGCTTGACCATTAGCCCAAGTGAATTTAGTTCCCAACGAATCTGCTTCAAAAAGGTTATTATCTTCCAACCAATCACTAAATTCATTAATAGCTGAAGTCCTTGGATCACAACCCCCTTTCTTCTCCTCATTACGAAGCACACAATTAAAGTCTCCCATGACCAACCAGGGAGTGTTATTATCAGTCGAAGAAAGTTGCTGCCATAACCTTCTATGAGTAACTTGGAAACAGCTAGCATGAACGAAGGAAATAAACACTTCATCCACCTTTATTGTAATAGCTTGTCTACTAGAATTTACAACCACCGGAGTAGTTATATCAATGGACCAGAAAATCCATATATTTCCTTTAGACGTACCAACCGCATTATGAATACTTCTTTTTTATAACCATCTACATGTAAACCTTGCAAGAAATTTAAAGTACAATGTACCTTAGGCTCTGCAAGACAAAACATCAGGCTTGAACTCCATAAGTAACTCTTATAATTTGCAACGCGACTCATCACGTGCAAAACCATTGATGTTCCAAAATAGAACACGCATTATAAACCAGGGTTGGAGGAGTCATTATTCAGCTGCGAAGAACCACCAGTATTCAAACCTGGAGACGTTCCTCTTAGAATACGATTTGTTAAATTTGTTGCAACAGTTTCATAAATTGGTAAGGAACTGGAAACCGTGTTTCTGCCTAAGTTATTCACCAAGTTATGTAAAGAAAACATTCTAGCTCTCTTAATCTCTTGTTCAGCCCTAAATTGAGCATCACCTGAACTTTCTGCAAATTCAGCCGAGTTAAGAACATCAAATCTGTTATTCGATAAGACAAGTTCTCCAGCTTCTAACTGATCACATAAAGGAGTCGAAGGAGCAACAAGAGACCTACCAGGGTTAGGAATCCTAGTTCCAACCAAACCTGACTTAGTACTTAGTGATCTAGTTTCACCCACTTTTCCACTTTGTACTAAAACTGATTTTGTATCCTGCACTTGTTTAGTTCTTGCCAATTCAACAAATGCAGATTCAAAAGCAGCTTTGGTCTTTGTATATGCCTCCTCCAACTTCTTAGCCTTCACCAGCTGAGCAGTATACTCCGAGTTATTAACTTCAGCCACTTTTGTAACAACAACTTTAGGATTCTTTGCTGCATTCTTACCCTTCTTTCTCTTTGCAACTTGTCATTCACCCCCCGCGTTGTTAACCTGAACGTTGCTTGTATTATTTTTATCCCCCGAACGAGTTTCATTCATCTTTTGTTGAACATTATTCTGCATTTGCTGAACAGGTGCAGCATTCTGTTGAGCAGCAGGCACCTTTGGTTGTTTCTTACATTCATGATCATTATGCCCAATTAATTTTCAATGACTACAGAATTTAGGCATCTTCTGAATCTCCATCGGCTGCCAGAAGTCCAAACCACCCACTGTAACGTGTATAGAATCAGTAACAGCTTCTGCAAAATTTATGTCAACCAAAACTGAAGAAAAGTGTTCATATTCATGTGCAAGTGTACGCTTGTCAACCACAATTGGAGTACCTAACGATTTTGCAATGGCCAGAAGAGTTTTCTCAAACCAAAACTCTACAGGTAAGCCGGGAAACTTAACCCACACGGAAGCATGTGAGGTTCTATGTTTATCAGGATCAAAACTAGGAAACCATTCAATTAGGTTAATCTTTTGTTGATCAAAGAACCACGCTTCAGCATTCAGAATCTTGTCCTTATCATCTTGTGATAGCAACTTGATGATAAAGAAACCTTTATTCATTAGAACAAAATGAACATGACCCTGACCTAGCTGCCATTATTGCTCTAGGTTATTTTTTACGTCTTGAAAGTTAACCCCCTTTAAATCCAGTCTCCCAATGAGACTAAATTTCCAAAAATCACATCCTTCCAAGAAAAAGGATTCGGGGTGAACCACTACTAGTTTCCCTTCTTTCACTGTTGGTACGGGTAACGTACTGAGATCTATAGTAGTAACTGGTAGTTGTTGCTTTCCCTTAACTTGATCAGCATACGTGAGTGTTCTCAACTGAGTAGCTTGAGAATAATCACCCATTTCGAATCACTAAATTGATGATCCAATCTGAGGCGCGGAAAAAAATTTGAAAAAAATGCAAAACCCTAAAATCGCCCGAGCAAAGTTAGGAGAAAGAAAAGAAAAAGTCTTAAAGGGGGTTTTGGTTGTAAGATAAATATAAAGACAATAAAGAAAAGAGATGATCAAGGAATCCTTCGTCGTTACCAAGCGATGGCTGGATTAATATACTTATCTATCTTTCGTAAGAACCATTCATCACCAACCGTAGAATAACAGTTAGATCAGTGTTATCTCCAAAACTCCTTTTATCACTGGATACGGAAGTTCTCGACTACCAGTATCTATCCAACGAACCACCAAGTAGTAGATCACTCAAGGTGTAATCCAATCGAACGCCTTAAGCTTTGTGAATTTAGGTTGATCCCAGTAGTTAAACTCTTAGATCAAGGTTTACTTGATGGTGTTGTATTCACACATGATTGCTCCATGGAATCCCTCTGTAAGGTCTCGCGATTTATACTTGTGTATAGAGTTAATCGACGATTACTTATCTCATAACTTCTACTAGCGATAGAACAATCAGTAGACTAATCTAGTATGCATCCTAAATCAATCTAAGAATCACTCATAAACCCTAGATATGGTAAAGACAAACGATGATGATAAAACTCTCAATAGACTTGTATTATTAATAAAGCTTCACGCTTAGAACATTGAATTCATCCTTAATCAACAAAGGATTTAGCTACTCATATTACAAAGAAGATGAAGAATGGTGGTTTCCTCCTAAAGGGGTAAACCCTAGGTTTTGATGTAAAACTTGTGATATGAGATAGATTGGTCCCTATTTTACATAACCTAATACATTTTTATAAGTTTACATTGCTTGGCCTTCAAGTATTTAGTTCGGTTCAAGAACCCGACCCAAAAATACGAAGTAACGTTCCCAAACGTGCCTTTAGGCATTCCAAGAAGTTTATACACGTTTTCCTACTTTCTAAGTACGCGTACCTCAAATTCCAGCAGAAACTTTCTGAACTAGGTTATGCGTACCTGTATGCGCACCCTAGTGTCTTCGGTATTCAATAAAAACTCGTTTCGGACACAACTTCTTCGTCCGAACTCGGAATGACCTCATTATTTTTGCATTATTTTTATATTTCAATTCTCTTAAATATGGTGATGAGAAATACTTAATTTGAATGAGATAAGATCGGTCTTTGGCCCTTCTCTTGATTTTGAGCGTTTTGCTCCTTTTCGTCGCACTTCTTCCACTTCTCTTGGACTTGGGTGCTTGGATACTTGGAATACTTCTCTTCTTAGCTATTTTAAGCCTTTTGTAGCTCCTTTTTGGATGATTCACCTATTAGAGGCAAATAAGAGAAAACAATAATAATAATACGAATAGATGCAAGAATAATAACTAAAACAAGTATGGAGTGGACACTAAAATCATATGAATTATGCAGTTATCAAATTCCCCCACACTTAGATTTTGCTAGTCCTCGAGCAAACTAAATAAAACTAATCCTAAATACAACAACTCCATGTCGTTGAGAAAACGGTTACACTTAGCATGTATAACAAGCCTTTAAACCCCTAGGTGTCCCTAGTGGACGAGTTATAGTCTCGTGAGGGTTTACAAGAGGTATACCCACAAAACCTACTCCAATTTATCGCCTTGGAAGAACCACTAAGGATGGACACAAAGTAGAAAGCCAAATAATTAGCTTGCATATGTTCTTTAGCTGCAAACATCCCACATACATTCCAATCATCACACATAAAGTATTTACTTAGTGTGTCATTCAACCTGATTGCAAAACTCTACTAAGATAGTCATTGAACTTGTTGCAAAGTTTGTCACAACACTCGCACACTGAAATCACATGGATAGATAAGAAAATGGAAATAAAAAACTGAAGTGTGCAAATGTTGACTTAAGTGAAAGATGTTACCCACAATACTTGTATGAATGTCGTCAAATGATGTTTATTTATAGCACAATAGTTGAGAGAAGCACCCATTTAACTCAACCACATGATTAGATACTCTAAGCGCATGTTCCTTTTCAGCAAGTATGTGATAATTGCCTTGGATCCTGCGTTCCACGCTTGTTTAGGCGACGGAGACAGGGACAACATTTCACACATACTGCTATCCAAGTGTCAAGAACCTCATCAATAGTCTTTTTGACTTGCTATATAATGATGATAGGTTTTTGTTTTTATCGACTACATGATTAGTCCGCAATTCCGGACCTATCATTTATTAGTGTCGATAAATGAAGAGGAGCCTTATATATATGTTTCTTTCTTTTTCTTTTCTTTTCTTTTTTCTTTTCTTTTTTCAGCTCACTCTTTATGAGTGTAATACAATTGTCTATGGGGATTTATGTGCTCAACCAATGATTACCTTGCTACAACATCCACGACAGTATCAGGATCCCACCAAATCACTTTAGAGAAATATATAACTGCAAAAATAAAAAGAAAGTGATTCAGTAATGATTAATTGCGAGTATGAATCTTTCAAACAACTACCATAGCTGAGTTTCGCATTCAATTATGAACATATATATTTAAAGATTTTAGAATGACAAAATGTGACTCAACCTATTGCCGTATGAATTTTTTCAACCTTAAAAAAAGTGTAGAGTGTCATCCTAAATAACTCATAATTGACTCCAAAATATGAAGTCTCAAGAATGCAAGAAATCAAAGAGTATTATTATTTATTTATTTTACTTTATTTTTATGCAAACCAAACATGCTTAACTACTCCCCCACACTTAACTCAACATTGTCCTCAATGTTCAAAACCGAAAATTCTGATTTCTTCCATAACATCCCTGAAAAACTGTACAAATGGATAGGGAACTTGTAGTTGCAGGAAATCCTACAACACACCCCTTGTAATAATTTGTAGATCTAAACATAAAAATGATGATAAGAATGCTAAAATTGTAAAGAGACACAAGGTTTACGTGGTTCGATCAATTTGATTTACATCCACGGGGTTAGGTTTTACTATGATTATTTGTAATTACATCTTTATTACATGGATACTTCATTAATGAGTATTTGAAGCTCTAGGTTCTTGAAGGAGGAAGAAGAAGGAGATAATAATAATACAACCAATTCTACTTTCTCTCTCTACAGAATGTATCCTCTCCTAAAGTGTGTCTCTCTTTCTGATTATCTATCCCCTTTCTCTCTCTTGCCTTTCTCTTTATATAGGTGTTTACATAGTGGATGAAAGCTCATATGTAGTGGAGTATAGCTCATATTCCCCCATTTTCGGATCCCGTGCTACGTTCACTCAGGCTCTCATTACAATTTTGTAGGCTCTGCTACATTCTCGCAAGCTTTACTATTGTGCGATATTTGGATCCTACATCTTGCCTCTTTTTCCTTGAATATTGCTTGAAGAGCGATCTTTAAGGAAAAAGCCACTTTGTAGTAGTAGTTGTTAGAGGAACGAGCGAAAGAATATTGGACTTGAAAAGTACGTACTTGCCTCTATTCTTTTGTGAAGTTCCGGAGCGTTGCGAAGTAAATAAGAAGTATCATCTCTTGAAGTATGTGAAGTATGAAGTATCCTTGAAGAAGCATAAGAAGTACCCAATCCTCGAAATATATAAGAAGTATGAAGTATCCTTTGAGAAGTATAAGAAGTACTTAATCCTCGAAATATATATGAAGTATGAAGTATCCTTTGAGAAGTATAAGAAGTATCCGTCCTTGATTGCGAATAATAAGTATTGCGAAATTATACTCCACGTCCTCTGCCTCATGCAATGTTGTAATGCAAATAAGAATGTAGATTAGTATTCAACATTTCTTTTATCAAAAATTTTCATTTAATTGCAAGTTCAAATCGTTTTTCTTTGTTTTGATTTCCTTTGTATAACTTGTTTCGTCTCATCCGATAAACATCTTTCATGGAAATGATCCTAATGAGGTCTTATGCAGCCTGTTGATGGAAGGTCTTACTAGCCTATTGATGGAAGGTCTTAATTTTCCTCCTACTACTCTCCATGTTAGATATCATTCTCATTTGAAACAAAGCAAATTTTCAAGAGAAATATATAAATTGATCTGTGCGAGATTTTTCTCGGTTTCTTTTGTAATTGTGGAATCTTTGTAATTCTGAAATTTCTGTAATTCTGCGATTATATCGCCTTTTGTAAATCAAATCAAAAATCTTTTATTTTCTGTAAAAGTAAAATGTTCAAGGAAAGTGGTGCTTAGCTTTTATGTGATTCGCTGTTGTCGTTAATCTCGCGCGAAAAATACGTTGCATGAAGTATAAGTGTCGCTTAGCAAAAACAGATGCGAAAGGCAATAATTGAACCCGCAACCTGCTACTTGCATATTCTCGCATCATACCAACTATGCTAACCCTCTCTTGCGAAATAATCAAAGTTCTTGTGAAGTAATCAAATTCCAACTGTGTGAGAGGCAATTCTGTATAAATTTCGCGTAACAAAAATAAACATGCGAGAAGCAAGAATTGATCCCGCGACCTGCTTCTTGCATTCATGCCTCCTGACCAACTGTGCAAGCTTCTTCTTTGCTAAATATCTCTGCGAAATTATCATCAACTCTCTTCTGTGCGAAATAATCAAAGAAATATCTGTGAGAAAAAATACGCATGTGTTGGGACTTGATCACACGACCATGAACTAATTAACTTCGCAGATGACCAATTATGCTGCCTCTTGTTTGCGAAATAATGAAACAATATTGCGAAATTATCATTTTTTCGCTTTCTGTAAAAAAGAAGAAGACTATGTTCACAGGCGAATTCGAACTTGCGACCACGAACACACATACTGCTCTCTGGACCAATTGTGCAAGAACCTCTCTGTGAAATTAACGTATAAATTTTTTTCCTTATTCTTTTATTCTCCCATGCAAATGAGAATAAAATGAAAAATATGTATCTCTGTGAATTCGAACCCGTGACCTATGTTTTGTTCGCTCAACCTTAAACCATCTGTGCAAATTTCTGTTTGTGACAGAAATTACAGCGCCTGCCTCTTATCTTATCTTTGTCTTTCCCTTGTTTCTTCTCCTGAACATGAAAATCTTCCACCGAAACTTCCATTTTTTCCTTAAATTTCACCACAACAACTAATTTTCTCTCTCACTATTTTCATGTCTTTGAATTGTTGATGATGTTTACTCCCTGAAAGTGTGATTTCTTCCATAAAATTTCCATTTTTGAACCTAAACTTTGTAGATCTATAAAAATATGAACAATAGCTAATCTTCATGGAAATTTTTAGAACCAACAAGCTACAGGAGGGATAAATCCTTTACTCCTCCCTGTTTCTAGCGCCAAAAATGTAGTTGCAGGAAATCCTACAACACACCCCCTGTAATAATTTGTAGATCTAAACATAAAATGATGATAAGAATGCTAAAATTGTAAAGAGACACAAGGTTTACGTGGTTCGATCAATTTGATCTACATCCGCGGGATTAGGTTTTACTATGATTATTTGTAATTACATCTTGATTACATGGAAACTTCATTAATGAGTATTTGGAGCTCTAGGTTCTTGAAGGAGGAAGAGAAGGAGATAATAATAATACAACCAATTCTACTTTCTCTCTCTACAGAATGTATCCTCTCCTAAAGTGTGTCTCTCTTTCTGATTATCTATCCCCTTTCTCTCTCTTGCCTTTCTCTTTATATAGGTGTTTACATAGTGGATGACAGCACATATGTAGTGGAGTACAGCTCATATTCCCCCATTTTCGGATCCCGTGCTACGTTCACTCAGGCTCTCATTAAAATTTCGCAGGCTCTGCTACATTCTCGCAAGCTTTACTATTGTGCGATATTTGGATCCTACATCTTGCCTCTTTTTCCTTGAATATTGCTTGAAGAGCGATCTTTAAGGAAAAATCCACTTTGTAGTAGTAGTTGTTGGAGGAACGAGCGAAAGAATATTGGACTTGAAAAGTAAGTATTTGCCTCTATTCTTTTGTGAAGTTCCGGAGCGTTTCGAAGTAAATAAGAAGTATCATCTCTTGAAGTATGCGAAGTATGAAGTATCCTTGAAGATGCATAAGAAGTACCCAATCCTCGAAATATATAAGAAGTATGAAGTATCCTTTGAGAAGTATAAGAAGTACTTAATCCTCGAAATATATATGAAGTATGAAGTATCCTTTGAGAAGTATAATAAGTATCCGTCCTTGATTGCGAATAAGAAGTATTGCGAAATTATACTCCACGTTCTCTGCCTCATGCAATGTTGTAATGCAAATAAGAATTTAGATTAGTATTCAACATTTCTTTTATCAAAAAATTTCATTTAATTGCAAGTTCAAATCGTTTTTCTTTGTTTTTATTTCCTTTGTATAACTTGTTTCGTCTCATCCGATAAACACCTTTCATGGAAATGATCCTAATGAGGTCTTATGCAGCCTATTGATGGAAGGTCTTACTAGCCTGTTGATGGAAGGTCTTATTTTTCCTCCTACTACTCTCCATGTTAGATATCATTCTCATTTGAAACAAAACAAATTTTCAAGAGAAATATATAAATTGATCTGTGCGGGATTTTTCTCGGTTTCTTTTGTAATTGTGGAATCTTTGTAATTCTGAAATTTCTGTAATTCTGTGATTATATCGCCTTTTGTAAATCAAATCAAAAATCTTTTATTTTCTGTAAAAGTAAAATGTTCAAGGAAAGTGGTGCTTAGCTTTTATGTGATTCGTTTTTGTTGTCAATCTCGCGCGAAAAATACGTTGCATGAAGTATAAGTGTCGCTTAGCAAAAAGCGATGCGAAAGGAAAGAATTGAACCCGCGACCTGCTACTTGCATATTCTCGCATCATACCAAATATGCTAACCCTCTCTTGCGAAATAATCAAAGTTCTTGTGAAGTAATCAAATTCGAACTGTGTGAGAGGCAATTCTGTATAAATTTCGCGTAACAAAAATAAACATGCGAGAAGCAAGAATTGATCCCGCGACCTGCTGCTTGCATTCATGCCTCCTGACCAACTGTGCAAGCTTCTTCTTTGCTAAATATCTCTGCGAAATTATCATCAACTCTCTTCTGTGCGAAATAATCAAAGAAATATCTGTGAGAAAAAATACGCATGTGTTGGGACTTGATCACACGACCATGAACTCATTAACTTCGCAGATGACCAATTGTGCTGCCTCTTGTTTGCGAAATAATGAAACAATATTGCGAAATTATCATTTTTTCGCTCTCTGTAAAAAAGAAGAAGACTATGTTCGCAGGCGAATTCGAACTTGCGACCACGAACGCACATACTGCTCTCTGGACCAATTGTGCAAGAACCTCTCTACGAAATTAACACATAACTTTTTTTCCTTATTCTTTTATTCTCCCATGCAAATGAGAATAAAATGAAGCAATACTCGAATCAAACACATCAAGTGGTGGATACTTAGAAGCAAAATAACTATTAAGATTTTTAAAAGGTTCCCTGGCAGCGGCGCCAAAATTTGTATGGACTTTCGTAGGCACAACACAATAATAAAGATATTTCCCACTAATTAACTGGTAATATAGCCGTAGTAAGATATCGTTCCAACAGAGAGCAGTGTAATTGATAGGTTATTTGTATTAGCAAAACAAAGTAAATAACAAAGGGGGTTTTGGTTGTAAGATAAATATAAAGACAATAAAGAAAAGAGATGATCAAGGAATCCTTCGTCGTTACCAAGCGATAGCTTGATTAAAATACTTATCTATCTTTCGTAAGAACCATTCATCACTAACCGTAGAATAACAGCTAGATCAGTGTTATCCCCAAAACTCCTTTTATCACTGGATACGGAAGTTCTCGACTACCAGATTCTATCCAACGAACCACCAAGTAGTAGATCACTCAAGGTATAATCCAATCGAACGCCTTAAGCTTTGTGAATTTAGGTTGATCCCAGTAGTTAAACTCTTAGATCAAGGTTTACTTGATGGTGTTGTCTTCACACACGATTGCTCCTCGGAATCCCTCTGTAAGGTCTCGCGATTTCTACTTGTGTAGAGAGTTAATTGACGGATTACTTATCTCATAACTTCTACTAACGATAGAACAATCAGTAGACTAATCTAGTATGCATCCCAAATCAATCTAAGAATCACTCATAAACCCTAGATATGGTAATAACAAACGATGATGATAAAAACTCTCAATAGACTTGTATTATTAATAAAGCTTCACGCTTAGAACATTGAATTCATCCTTAATCAACAAAGGATTTAGCTACTCATATTACAAAGAAGATGAAAAATGGTGGTTTCCTCCTAAAGGGGTAAACCCTAGGTTTTGATGTAAAACTTGTGATATGAGATTGATTGGTCCCTTTTACATAACCTAATACCTTTTTATAAGTTTACATTGCTTGGCCTTCAAGTATTTAGTTCGGTTCAAGAACCCGACCCAAAAATATGAAGTAACGTTCCCAAACGTGCCTTTAGGCCTTCCAAGGAGTTTATACACGTTTTCCTACTTGCTAAGTACGCGTACCTCAATTTCCAGCAGAAAATTTCTGAACTAGGTTATGCGTACCCGTATGCATACCCTAGTGTCTTCGACATTCAATAAAAATTCGTTTCGGCCACGACTTCTTCTTCCGAACTCTGAATGACCTCATTCTTTTTGCATTATTTTTATCTTTCAATTCTATTCAATATGGTGATGAGAAATCCATAATTTGAATGAGATAAGATCGGCATTTGGCCCTTCTCTTGATTTTGAGCGTTTTGCTCCTTTTCGTAGCACTTCTTCCACTTCTCTTGGACTTGGGTGCTTGGATACTTGGAATACTTCTCTTCTTAGAAATTTTAAGCACTTTGTATCTCCTTTTTGGATGATGCACCTATTAGAGGCAAATACGAGAAAACAATAGTAATAATATGAATAGATGCAAGAATAATAGATAAAACAAGTATGGAATGGACACTAAAATCATATGAATTATGCACTTATCGAATTCGCCCACACTTATATTTTGCTAGTCCTCGAGCAAACTAAGTAAAACTAATCCTAAATACAACAACTCCATGTCGTTGAGAAAACGGTTGCACTTAGCATGTATAACAAGCCTTTAAATTCCCAGGTGTCCCTAGTAGACGAGTAATAGTCTCGTGAGGGTTTACAAGAGGTATACCCACAAAACCTACTCCAATTTCTCGCCTTGGAAGAACCCTAAGGTTAGACACAAAGTAGAAAGCCAAATAATTAGCTTGCATATGTTCTTTAGCTGTAAACATCCCACATACATTTCAATCATCACACTATAAGTATTTACTTACGTGTGTCATTTAACCTGATTGCAAAACTCTACTAAGATAGTCATTGAACTTGTTGCAAAGTTTGTCACAACACTGGCATACTGAAATCACATGGATAGATAAGAAAATGGAAATAAAAAACTGAAGTGTGCAAATGTTGACTAAAGTGAAAGATGTTACCCACAATACTTGTATGAATGTCGTCAAAGGATATTTATTTATAGCACAATAGTTGAGAGAAGCACCCATTTAACTCAACCACATGATTAGATACTCTAAGTGCATGTTCCTTTTCAGCAAGTATGTGATAGTTGCATTGGATCCTGCGTTCCACGCTTGTTTAGGCGACGGAGACAGGGAGAACGTTTCACACATGCTGCTATCCAAGTGTCAAGAACCTCATCAATAGTCTTTTTGACTTGCTATATAATGATGATAGGTTTTTGTTTTTTATCGACTACATGATTAGCCCGCAATTCCTGATCTATCATTTATTAGTGTCGATAAATGAAGAGGAGCCTTATATATATGTTTCTTTCTTTTTCTTTTTTTTATTATTTTTTCGGCTCACTCTTTATGAGTGTAAGACAATTGTCTACGGGGATTTATGTGCTCAACCAATGATCACCTTGCTACAACATCCACTGCAGTATCAGGATCCCACCAAATCACTTTAGAGAAACATATAACTGCAAAAGTAAAAAGAACGTGATTCAGTAATGATTAATTGCGAGTATGAATCTTTCAAACGATTACCATAGCTGAGTTTCGCATTCAATTATGAACATATATATTTAAAGATTTTAAAATGACAAAATGGGACTCAATCTATAGTCGTATGAACTTTTTCAACCTTAAAAAAAGTGAAGAGTGTCATCCTAAATAGCTCATCATTAACTCCAAAATATGAAGTCTCAAGAATGCAAGAAATCAAAGAGTATTATTTATTTATTTTATTTTATTTTTATGGAATCCAAACATGCTTAACTTCTCCCGCACATTTAAACTCAACATTGTCCTCAATGTTCAAAACCAAAAATTCTGATTTCTGACATAACATCCCTGAAAAACTCGAAAACTGTACATTTGGGTAGGGAACTAGGAAAAACATCCTAAACGAAAGTTGTTCACCTACGTCTTTTCGATAATTTGTCACAATTCCACAGTGTTTCGATAAACGGTCTGACTTTTATGGCCTCCGGACTGACTCACATGCAAACTGAAAAAGTTCTGGAAAATACCGAAACTCAAATGTCCATGCCTATCGCTCCAACTTAACAGACTTCGAATTCAGATTTTCTTTTTGGAAAAGAATTATGATTCTGTCTTATTTAAAAGTTTGGGTCAACCACTCAAATCGGACTTCGTATGAAGTCTCGAGAGTTGTTTTCGTGACAAGTGCGCAGTCAGAATTTTCTGACGAGAATTCGTCAAAACTTTCATTATAAATATAGGACTTTGTAAAATCTAAGATGGGAATGCAAGATATGACATTAAAACTAATAAAACTAAAAACAAAAGGGATAGAGATACAAAACCGACGGGTTACCTCCCTCGTAGCGCTTGGTTTAACGTCGTCAGTTCGACGTTATTGTTATCGTCCGTACACCAACAATCTGAAAATTTGGTAATCCTTCCAAATAACAATATGCAATTCAAATAACATCTTCACAAAAACATTAGCACAAAACATAAATATTGAAGCTATCACTTTATTGAAGTTTCCCCCACACTTAGTCCTTTCTACATTCGAAGTGGATAGAGAACATAAAATTCGGGAACTTCAAAAGGTTCCTCAGCTTGGCGAACCTGCACAATACTCGAATCAAACACATCAAGTGGTGGATACTTAGAAGCAAAATAACTCTTAAGATTTTTAAAAGATTCCCCGGCAGCGGCGCCAAAATTTGTATGGGCTGTCGTAGGCACAACAAATTAATAAAGATATTTCCCACTAATTAACTGGTAATATAGCGGTAGTAAGAGATCATTCCCACATAGAGCAATGTAATTGATAGGTTATTTGTATTAGCAAAACAAAGTAAATAACAAAGAGGGTTTTGGTTGTAAGATAAATATAAAGAAAATAAAGAAAATAGATGATCAAGGAATCCTTCGTCGTAACCAAGCGATAACTGGATTAATATACTTATCTATCTTTCGTAAGAACCATACATCACCAACCGTAGAATAATAGCTAGATCAGTGTTATCCCCAAAACTCCTTTTATCACTGGATACAGAAGTTCTCGACTACCAGATTCTGTCCAACGAACCACTAAGTAGTAGATCACTCAAGGTGTAATCCAATTGAACGCCTTAAGCTTTGTGAATTTAGGTTGATCCAGTAGTTAAACTCTTAGATCAATGTTTACTTGTTGGTGTTGTATTCACAAACGATTGCTCAACGGAATCCCTCTGTAAGGTCTCGCGATTTCTACTAGAGTAGAGAGTTAATCGACGATTACTTATGTCATAACTTCTACTAGCGATAGAACAATCAGTAGACTAATATAGTATGCATCCCAAATCAATCTAAGAATCACTCATAAACCCTAGATATGGTAAAGACAAACGATGATGATAAAAACTCTCAATAGACTTGTATTATTAATAAAGCTTCATGCTTAGAAAATTGAATTCATCCTTAGTCAACAAAGGATTTAGCTACTCATATTACGAAGAAGATGAAGAATGGTGGTTTCCTCATAAAGGGGTAAACCCTAGGTTTTGATGTAAAACTTGTGATATTAGATCGATTGGTCCCTATTTTACATAACCTAATACCTTTTTATAGGTTTACATTGCTTGGCCTTCAAGTATTTAGTTCGGTTCAAGAACCCGACCCAAAAATACAAAATAACGTTCCCAAACGTGCCTTTAGGCCTTCCAAGAAGTTTATACACGTTTTCCTACTTGATAAGTACGCGTACCTCAAATTCCAGCAGGAAATTTCTGAACTAGGTTATGCGTACCCATATGCGTACCCTAGTGTCTTCGGTATTCAATAAAAACTCGTTTCGGCCACAACTTCTTCGCCCGAACTCGGAATGACCTCATTCTTTTTGCATTATTTTTATATTTCAATTCTATTAAATATGGTGATGAGAAATCATTAATTTGAATGATTTTAGATAGGTATTTGGCCCTTCTCTTGATTTTGAGCATTTTGCTCCTTTTCGTCGCACTTCTTCCACTTCTCTTGGACTTGGGTGCTTGGATACTTGGAATACTTCTCTTCTTAGCTCTTTTCAGCACTTGGTAGCTCCTTTTTGGATGATTCACCTATTAGAGGCAAATAAGAGAAAACAATAGTAATAATACGAATAGATGCAAGAATAATAGCTAAAACAAGTATGGAATGGACACTAAAATCATATGAATTATGCACTTATCACACTTCACCAAAGACAAACTCTCCTTCCCCAAAGAGCAGGAACAATCTTAAGCTACCTCCCATTAGGAAGCTAACATATGCTGAGATGAGGTCTAGGCGTGAAAGGGGTTTGTACTACAATTGTGATGAAGTATATACACAAGGACACAAGTGCACTAAGCAACAACTGTTCATGTTAGTGGGTGATGATGAAGAAAAATGTACATCAGAAGAAAAGTCACCAGGAAGCTCTCCCTTAATTCAAGAGATGGAGGAAGAAGTGGAAATTTCATTGCATGTCCTGTCAGGTAACATCTCACACAACACTATTAAGATTAAAGGAAAGGCTAAGAATAGAAAATCTATCACTATATTGGTGGACAGTGGCAATACACATAGTTTTATGGACCCTGAACTTACAAAGAGTAGTGGTGCATTCATTGAACCAATTTCAGGCTTTCAAGTTGCTGTAGCAGATGGAAATAAATTACTAAGTGATGCAAGATGTCCTAACTTTAGCTGGAGAATGCAGAACCACAAGTTCAAGTTTGATATAAGGCTGCTGGCTTTAGGAGGCTGTGATATGGTGTTAGGTGTTGATTGGATGAAGGATATTAGTCATGTTAAATTTGATTTCAAACAAATCACCATATCCTTCACCAAAAATGGAGAGGAAGTTACCTTGCTGGGTGATACTGAAGATGCTAGAATTACTATGATGCTAGGAAATGCCTGCAAGAAGTATTTTAGCAAGAACAAACATGGGATAATAGGCCATCCGTATGCCATCACAGCTGGGATCTCCACAGGTAGTATTCCAGAGTGCTTGGAATCTATTGTACAACCTTATACTTCATTGTTTCAAGAACCCAATACACTACCTCCCATCAGGACCCATGCCCATCACATCCTCTCAAACCTTTATCCACACCACCAAATCAAAGGCCTTACAGAATCCCCTATGTACAGAAAGGTGCAATAGAACAACTAGTTCAAGAAATGTTAAACACAGGAATCATTAGGCCAAACCACAGTCCCTTCTCATCACCAGTTTTGTTGGTCAAGAAGAAAGATGGAGGATGGAGGTTCTGTGTATATTATAAAAGGATTAATGAGATCACTATTAGAGACAAATACCCCATTCCAGTTATAGAGGAGTTAGTAGATGAACTTAAGGGAGCAAAGGTATTCACTAAAATAGACTTAAGGGCAGGGTATCACCAAATCAGAGTGTACCCTTTTGACATACCAAAAAATGCTTTCAAGACACACCAAGGCCACTATGATTTTCTTGTTATGCCCTTTGGGTTGACAAATGCCCCTGCAAGTTTCCAAGCACTGATGAATGACATCTTCAAGCCATATTTAAGGAAGTTCATCCTTGTATTTTTTGATGATATCCTAATCTACAGTCCTGACATGGAGACTTACAAGAAGCATTTGGAGCTATCTCTATCCATTCTCAAGGAGCATTCCTTATATTTATTAAACTCATTAAATGCTCCTTTGATCAGCCACAAATTGAATATTTGGGTCACATCATTAATGAACAAGGAGTCTCTGCAGATCCATCAAAGATTGAATGCATGGACAAATTGCCTACACCAGTAACCATTAAAGGTTTGAGAGGATTTCTAGGAATAACTGGTTATTACAGGAAGTTTGTCAGAGACTATGGGTTGATAGCTAAACCACTCACTAAACTACTCAAAAAGAACAAATTTCAATGAAGTGAAGCTGCTCAAGTTGCTTTTGATAAACTCAAGAAAGATGTCACCACCACCCGAATGCTAGTGCTGCCAGACTTCAACAAGCCATTTGAGTTAGCTACTGATGCCTTTGATACTGGAGTTGGGGCAGTTTTGATGCAGGAACATAAACCCATAGCCTTTTATAGTAAGGGAATGAGAGACAGATACTTAGCCATATCAACATATGAAAAAGAGCTAATGGCAGTAGTAATGGATGTTACCAAGTGGAGATCATATTTAATGGGGAACAAATTTACCATATATATTGATCACCAGAGCAGAGAGCACATTCAATGCTTCAACAAAAATGGTTGGCTAAATTATTGGGTTATGATTATGAGCTCAAGTATAAGAAAGGAGCTGAGAACAAAGTGAAAGATGCCTTATCCAAAGTACATATAAAAGATCAACCATCTTGTAGCAGTTTGAGAGTTTTACAACCCAACTGGCTAAAGGATGTTCGAGACAGTTATGATGAGGACTCTCTGGCTCAGGAAAAGATCCCAAAAATGCTAGCTCAAGGGAAGTCAGAAGGAGACTACACTTATACTGGAGGGTTGTTTAAATTCAAGGGAAGGATATACATTGGTTAAGGTGGAGATTTAAGGCAAAAGATCATTTCTGCAATCCATTCTTCTGCAATTGGGGGTCATTCTGGAGTTCAAGCCATCTACCAAAAAGCTAGACTCTATTTCTTTTGGACAGGAATGCATAAACAAATTGTGAAGCATGTACAAGAATGTGATGTATGTCAACAACACAAGGGATTTACTTCTCTTCCTGGAGGACTGTATAACCTCTCCCTGTACCTGAACAAGCTTAGGAACATGTTAGCATGGACTTCATCACAGGACTGCCAAAATCTGAAGGGAGAGAGATCATCCTAGTGGTTGTGGATAAATTCTCTAAATACAACCATTTTATGGCCTTGAGTCACCCATATGTAGCAGCCTCAGTAGCAAAGGTATTCCTTGACTCTATATTTAAACTCCATGGTCTCCAAAAGAGCATTGTATCATACAGAGATAGTGTCTTCATAAGCAACTTTTGGCAAGATCTGTTTATAAGAATAGGTACAGCTCTGCACCTAAGCACACCTACAACCCTCAAACTGATGGCCAAACTGAGAGGGTGAATGCTTGTGTAGAAGCTTATCTCAGATGCATGACAAGTTTCAAACCAAGTAAAAAGGTTGCATGGTTACCTTTATCTGAGTGGTGGTACAATACTAGCTACCACACAAGCCTCAAAATTACCCCTTTTGAAGATCTCTATGGATATCCATCTCCCCAATTTGGGATTACTTCATCTTCTCAAGGTATAACTGCAGATGTGGATAACTATATGCAACAGAGGAAGCACATGGGACAACTACTCAAGGGAGCTTTGGAGGCAGCACAACACAGGATCAAGCAACAAGATGACAAGAAGAGGTCTGAGAGGTCTTTTGAAATAGGAGATTGGGCTTATCTGAGATTACAGCCTTACAGACAGACCACTGTGCAGTTGAGAAGAAATCTTAAGCTATCTGCTAAGTTCTTTGGACCTTATCAGATTATAGAGAAGATTATCAAAGTAGCTTATAAGTTGCAACTACCAGCTGGATCAAAAATCCATCCCACTTTTCATGTGTGTCAGCTTAAACCCAAGTTAGGAAATGGCATGCTACCTAAAACAGAGCTACCAACAGTCACTAAAGAAAGAGAATTGAAGATGAAGCCATTGCAGGTATTGAATACCAGAATTGTTAGAAAAAACAACCAAGATGTCACTCAAGTTCTTGTTCAGTGGGAAGGCTTATCTGCAGAAACAACTACTTGGGAGGACAAGCAAGTTATGTAAACTCAGTTTCCAAAATTAATCCTTGAGGACAAGGATCTGGTGAAGGAGAAGGATTTTTCATGAAAGATTCATGAGCTGAGAACAATTGGGCCTAAACCTTAGTCTGTTATTTTGCTGTTGGGCTTTAACTCAGTTTATTACGGTATTTTCTTAGATTCCCGTTTTGTGTTTGATGAGCTAGGAACCGTCCGATGTCTTGTTGTGGATAAGTCCTTTAAGAACCAATCATTATTTCTCCTGAGAGCAGTCAATGAAAATTATCTAGCTTATTCTTCTTCTCTGCTAATTGAATTCTTTTTCCTTGAGTCGTCTCTGAGCTAATTTGTAACATAGATTGTTACAAAAGCCCGTTATCATCTAGCCAATCACTAAACTCATTGATAACATAAGTTCTTGGAACTGCACCACCCTTCTTTTCAGCACATCTCAAAACACAATTGAAGTCACTGATAGATAACCAAGGAATATTAGAATTACCCGATGTCCAGTTGCTGCCAAAGTTGTCTTCTTGTGACTTGTAAATAACCAGCATGAATAAAAGATATATGTACACCATCCACACTAACTGTAATAGCTTGTCTGGGGTTATTTATTACCACAGGAACCATCATGCTGGAAGACGATAATATCCACAGATTAACAATATTATTATCCACAGAATTGTGAATGATTTCACTACTAAAGCCATTAATTTTCAGACTACGCCTGAAACGTGCGGAGCAAGCAACACGTGGCTCAGCTAGCCCAATAATATCTGGCTTAAATTCTTTAACTAATTCATAGAGTTTATACTTCGCTTCTTTCCTGGAAATGCCATTTATGTTCCAAAACAACACACGCATTAATTTTTGGAGGGTTTAGAATTTATTACCTTTGATCCAATAACATGAATATTGGATTTTGTACGTAAAATAGGAGAAGAACCTTTCACAACACGTATTCCTAGCAAATCCTTGTCTGAGTTGGCTGAAGTTGAAGGTTTCCCAGACTGATTAGATAACCTTGTGGAAGAGGATGTAGTAACACGTACAGCATGCCTCTTAATTTTACCAGGACCCAGGTTTACATCATCACCCCATTTTCCACCTGTCAAGACTGTATCAGGTTCATTAACCTCTACCTCTTCTAGCACAACATTTTCTTCTTCAAGAATAGGTGAACCTTCAGTAAAACCCAATTCAATTCCCAGAATGTCGAACTTATTATGCGAAATATATTGCTCGGTTGTTAACAGATCATCACATAAAGGAGTTAGAGAGGATGATGCTAAAGTCTTATCATTATGAGTGTGCTTAGTTCTCGCAAATTCAACACTCTCATTATACTCAGAATGCAAAGACCTAGTTCTCGCCAATTTGGCCCTTGCAACTGATGCTTCATGCTCTGCAGCTATCAGCTTGGACTTCTCCAGTCCAATAGAAGCAGCACGCAATAAAGCTTCAGACTTAGATATCTCATCACAAAGATACCTAGTTCTTGCTAATTCGACACTGTCTCCATCAGTTCTACTCATCACAGAGGGAACTATCTCCTTAAATTGATTAACAACATCATTTGTAACTTCAAGGACTACAGGAATAGTTGGAGCCTTTTTTTCCTTTCTTCTTGCTTCTAGCTTCATGCCATTCATTATTCTTTTCCGCATTTCCCCTTACATTGTTAACTGGATTAGTAACCTGTTGCTGCACTGGAACACTTGTTGAACCTTGTTGCTGCCCATTGTTTGTAACATTTTTATGTTTTTTCCTGCACTCAGAATCGTCGTGACCAATAATCTTGCACTTGGAACAAAATTTAGGTCTTTTAGGGATATCGATAGATCGCTAGAAATCTAAACCACCAACTGTTACATGAATAGCATCAGCATCAAAATCATCAAAGTTGATATCAATTAGGACCGAACCAAAGTGACTATACTCATGTGCAAGCGTACATTTTTAAACAACTATTGGAGTTCCAAGAGACTTGGCCATAGCCGACAACGTTTTCTCCATCCAAAATTCTACAGGCAAACCGGGAAACTTAACCCACACGGAAGCATGAGAAGTCCTTTGTTTCTCTGCATCAAAACCTGGAAACCATTCGATCAGATTGAGTTTTTGTTAATCAAAAAACCAAGCTTCAGCATCTAAAAGTTTGTCTTTGTCAGCCTGAGATGGTAACTTGATAATAAAAAAACCCCTATTCATTGGAACAAAATGAACCATCCCCTGACCTAGCTTCCATTGTTGCTCTAAGTTATTTTTGACATCTTTGAAATTAATTCCTTTTAGGTCAAGACGACCTATAAGACTGTGTCGCCAGATGTCACAACCCTCATAATAAAACTCTTCGGGAAGAACTACAAATGGTTTTCCTTCTTTAACAGTCGGTGTTGGTAACGATCTCAAATCTATTTTGGTTGTTGGTAATTGTTGTTTACCCTTAACCTGATCAGCATATGTGAGAGTTCTCATCTGAGAAGTATTAGAGACATCCCCCATCTTGGTTGAAAACTGAGGACCATGTGACCTACTGACATCGTTGGCCCTTTTCTCATCCAAATACTATCTTCTTGAGTTGTTTACGAAACTCAAAGTGTTGTAACGCTCAGCATTTGGCATAATTACTATTAAAATCGGTAAAACTGGCTTTTCGATAGCATATTATGGAAATTTCCTAAAATCTAAACACCATTTATCATCAAAATAGATCCATCCTTAGTTTTTTCACTAATCCCGGGTCATTGGCTTCAAACAGGATATTTTCCTAGTATATAAGAACTACCATTGAAAGCGCGCTGGAACTAGAAAATAGCCTTTAAAAGAAGATAAACCTTAAAATCCTGGTTGAAAACTGAGGACCATGCGACCTACTGACATCTTTGGCCCTTTTCCCATCCAAATAATATCCTTTTGAGTTGTTTACGAAACTCAAAGTGCTGTAACGCTCAACATTTGGCATAATTACTATTAAAATCGGTAAAACTGGTTTTTCGATAACATATTATGGAATTTGCCTAAAATATAAACACCATTTCCCATAAAAATAGATACTTCCTTAGTTTTTTTAACTAATCCCGGTCATTGGTTTTAAATAGGATATTTTCCTAGTATATAGGAACTACCCTTGAAAGCACTCTGAAAGCGCTCTATACCTAGAAAACGATCTTTAAGAGCTGATAAACCATAAAATCTTGGTTGAAAACTGAGGACCATGGGACGTACTGACATCGTTGACCCATTTCCCATCCAAATACACTCCCCTTGAGTTGGTTAAGAAACTCAGAGTGTTGTGACGCTCAACAATTGGCATAATTACAATTAAAAACGGTAAAACAGGCTTTTCGATAGCATATTATGGAATTTTCCTAAAATCTAAACACCATTTCCCGTCAAATATATCCCTCCTTAGTTTTTTTACTAATCCCGGTCATTGGTTTCAAATAGGATATTTTCCTAGTATATAGGAACTACCCTTGAAAGCGCTCTGAAAACGATCTTTAAGAGCTGATAAACCATAAAATCTTGGTTGAAAACTGAGGACCATGGGACGTACTGACATCGTTGACCCATTTCCCATCCAAATACACTCCCCTTGAGTTGGTTAAGAAACTCAGAGTGTTGTGACGCTCAACAATTGGCATAATTACAATTAAAAACGGTAAAACAGGCTTTTCGATAGCATATTATGGAATTTTCCTAAAATCTAAACACCATTTCCCGTCAAATAGATCCCTCCTTAGTTTTTTTACTAATCCCGGGTCATTGGTTTCAAAGAGGATATTTTCCTATTATATAGGAACTACCCTTGAAAGCGCTCTGGAACTAGAAAACGACCTTTAAGAGCTGATAAACCTTAAAATCTTGGTTGAAAACTGAGGACCATGTGACGTACTAACATCGTTGGCCCTTTTCCCATCCAAATACACTCCTATTGAGTTGTTTAAGAACTCAAAGTGCTGTAACGCTTAATATTTGGCAAAATTACTATTAAAATCTGTAAAACTGGCTTTTCAATAGATATTATGGAATTTTCCTAAAATATAAACACCATTTCCCATCAAAATATATCCCTCCTTAGTTTTTTTACTAATCCCAAGTCATTGGTTTCAAAAAGGATATTTTCCTAGTATATAGGAACTATCCTTGAAAGCGCTCTGGAACTAAAAAACGACCTTTAATAGCTGATAAACCTTAAAATATTGGTTGAAACTGAGGACCATGTGACGTACTGACATCGTTGGCCCTTTTCCCATCCAAATACACTCTTGAGTTTTTTAAGAAACTCAAAGTGCCGTAAACGCTAAACATTTGGCATAATTACTATTAAAATCGGTAAAACTGGCTTTTCGATAGCATATTATGGAATGTTCCTAAACTCTAAAAACCATTTCTCATCAAAATAGATCCCTCCTTAGTTTTTTTACTGATCTCGGGTCATTGGTTTCAAACATGATATTTTCCTCGTATATAGGAACTACTCTTGAAAGCCTCTGGAACTAGAAAACGACATTTAAGAGCTGATAAACCTTAAAATCTTGGTTGAAAACTGAGGACCATGCGACCTACTGACATAATTGGACCTTTTCCCATCCAAATACTATCCACTTGAGTTGTTTACGAAACTCAAAGTGTTGTAACGCTCAACAATTGGCATAATTACAATTAAAAACGGTAAAACAGGATTTTCGATAACATATTATGGAATTTGCCTAAAATCTGAACACCATTTCCCGTCAAATAGATACCTCCTTAGTTTTTTTACTAACCCCGGGTCATTGGTTTCAAAGAGGATATTTTCCTATTATATAGGAACTACCCTTGAAAGCGCTCTGGAACTAGAAAACGACCTTTAAGAGCTGCTAAACCTTAAAATCTTGGTTGGAAACTGAGGACCATGCAACCTACTGACATCATTGGCTAATTTTCCCATCCTAATACTATCCTCTTGAGTAGTTTACGAAACTCGAAGTGCTGTAATGCAGCATTTGGCATAATTACTATAAAAATCGGTAAAACTGGCTTTTCAATAGCATATTATAGAATTTGCCTAAAATCTAAACACCATTTTCCATCAAAATACATCCCTCCTTAGTTTTTTTTACTAATCCCGAGTCATTGGTTTCAAACCGGATATTTTCCCAGTATATAGGAACTACCCTTGAAAGCGCTCTGGAACTAGAAAATGTCCATTAAAAGCTGATAAACCTCAAAATCCTGGTTGAAAATTGAGGACCATTCGACCTACTGACATAGTTAGCCCTTTTTCCATCCAAATACTATCCACTTGAGTTGTTTATGAGACTCAAAGTGTTGTAACGCTCAACCTTTGGCATAATTACTATTAAAATCGGTAAAACTGGCTTTTGGATAGCATATTATGCAATGTTCCTAAACTCTAAACACCATTTCACATCAAAAGGTATTCCTCATTAGTTTTTTTACTAATCCCAGGTCATTGGTTTCAAATAGGATATTTTCCTAGTATATAGTAACTACCCTTGAAAGCACTCTGAAAGCGCTCTGGAACTAAAAAATCACCTTTAAGAGCTGATAAACCTTAAAATCTTGGTTGAAAAATAAGGACCATTCGACCTACTGACATCATTGGACCTTTTCCCATCCAAATACTATCCTCTTGATTTCTTTACGAAACTCAAAGTGTTGTAACGCTCAACATTTGGCATAATTACTATAAAAATCGGTAAAACTGGTTTTTCGATAGCATATTATAGAATTTTCCTAAAATCTAAACCATCAAAATAGATCCCTCCTTTGTTTTTTTTACAATACCGGGTCATTGGTTTCAAACATGATATTTTCCTAGTATATAGGAACTACCCTTTAAAGCGCTCTGAAAGCGCTATGGAACTAGAAAATGACCTTTAAGAGCTGATAAACCTTAAAATCCTGGTTGAAAACTTAGGACCATGCGACCTACTGACATCGTTGGCCCTTTTCCCATCCAAATACTATCGTCTTGAGTTGTTTACGAAACTCAAAATGTTGTAACGCTCAGCATTTGGCATAATTACTTTAAAAATCGGTAAAATTGGCTTTTCAATAGCATATTATAGAATTTTCCTAAAATCTAAACACAATTTCCCATTAAAATAGATCCCTCAGTTTTTTTACTAATCCCGGGTCATTGGTTTCAAACAGGATATTTTCCTAGTATATAGGAACTACCCTTGAAAGCGCTCTGGAACTAGAAAACGACCTTTAAGAGATGATAAACCTTAAAATCTTGGTTGGAAAGTGAGGACCATGCGACCTACTGACATCATTGGCCCTTTTCCCATCCAAATACTATCCTTTTGAGTTGTTTACGAAACTCAAAGTGCTGTAACGCTCAGGATTTGGCATAATTACTATAAAAATCAGTAAAACCGGCTTTTCAATAGCATATTATAGAATTTTCCTAAAATATAAACACCATTTTCCATCAAAATAAATCCCTCCTTAGTTTTTTTTACTAATCCAGGGTCATTGGTTTCAAACAGGATATTTTCCCAGTATATAGGTACTACCCTTGAAAGCGCTCTGGAACTAGAAAATGTCCATTAAAAGCTGATAAACCTCAAAATCCTGGTTGAAAATTGAGGACCATGCGACCTACTGACATCGTTAGCCCTTTTTCCATCCAAATACTATCCACTTGAGTAGTTTACGAGACTCAAAGTGTTGTAACGCTCAACCTTTGGCATAATTACTATTAAAATCGGTAAAACTGGCTTTTCGATAGCATATTATGCAATGTTCTTAAACTCTATACACCATTTCAAATCAAAAGAGATCCCTCATTAGTTTTTTTACTAATCCCAGGTCATTGGTTTCAAACAGGATATTTTCTTAGTATATAGTAACTACCCTTGAAAGCACTCTGGAACTAGAAAATGACCTTTAAGAGCTGATAAACCTTAAAATCTTGGTTGAAAACTAAGGACCATGCGACATAATGACATCATTGGCCCTTTTCCCATCCAAATACTATCCTCTTGAGTTGTTTGCGAAACTCAAAGTGTTGTAACGCTCAACATTTGGCATAATTACTATAAAAATCGGTAAAACTGGTTTTTCGATAGCATATTATAGAATTTGCCTAAAATCTAAACACCATTTCCCATAAAAATAGATCGCTCCTTAGATTTTTTAATAATCCCGGGTCTTGGTTTCAAACAGGATATTTTCCTAGTATATACGAACTACCATTAAAAGCTCTCTGGAACTAGAAAACGACCTTTAAGAGCTGATAAACCTTAAAATCTTGTTTGAAAACTAAGGACTATGCAACCTACTAACATCGTTGGCCCTTTTCCCATCCAAATACTATCCTCTTGAGTTGTTTACGAAACTCAAAGTGTTGTAATGCTCAAACTTTGGCATAATTACTATGAAAATCGGTAAAACTGGCTTTTCGATAGCATATTATGCAATGTTCATAAACTCTAAACACCATTTCACATAAAAATAGATCCCTCCTTGGTTTTTTTTACTAATCCCGGGTCATTGGTTTCAAACATGATATTTTCCTAGTATATAGGAACTACCCTTTAAAGCGCTCTGAAAGCGCTATGGAACTAGAAAATGACCTTTAAGAGCTGATAAACCTTAAAATCTTGGTTGAAAACTAAGTACCATGCGACATAATGATATCATTGGCCCTTTTCCCATCCAAATACTATCCTCTTGAGTTGTTTGCGAAACTCAAAGTGTTGTAACGCTCAACATTTGGCATAATTACTATAAAAATCGGTAAAACTGGTTTTTCGATAGCATATTATAGAATTTGCCTAAAATATAAACACCATTTCCCATCAAAATAGATCGCTCCTTAGATTTTTTAATAATCCCGGGTCTTGGTTTCAAACAGGATATTTTCCTAGTATATACGAAGTACCATTGAAAGCTCTCTGGAACTAGAAAACGACCTTTAAGAGCTGATAAACCTTAAAATCTTGTTTGAAAACTAAGGACCATGCAACCTACTAACATCGTTGGCCCTTTTCCCATCCAAATACTATCCTCTTGAGTTGTTTACGAAACTCAAAGTGTTGTAATGCTCAAACTTTGGCATAATTACTATGAAAATCGGTAAAACTGGCTTTTTGATAGCATATTATGGAATGTTACTAAACTCTAAACATCATTTCCCATAAAAATAGATCCCTCCTTTCTTTTTTACTAATCCCGGGCCATTGGTTTCAAACAGGATATTTTCCTAGTATATAGGACCTACCCTTGAAAGCGCTCTGGAACTGTAAAATGACCTTTAAGAGCTGATAAACCTTAAAATCCTGGTTGAAAACTAAGGACCATGCGACATAATGACATCATTGGCCCTTTTCCCATCCAAATACTATCCTCTTGAGTTGTTTGCGAAACTCAAAGTGTTGTAACGCTCAACATTTGGCATAATTACTATAAAAATCGGTAAAATTGGTTTTTCGATAGCATATTATAGAATTTGCCTAAAATATAAACACCATTTCCCATCAAAATAGATCGCTCCTTAGATTTTTTAATAATCCCGGGTCTTGGTTTCAAACAGGATATTTTCCTAGTATATACGAACTACCATTGAAAGCTCTCTGAAACTAGAAAACGACCTTTAAGAGCTGATAAACCTTAAAATCTTGTTTGAAAACTAAGGACCATGCAACCTACTAACATCGTTGGCCCTTTTCCCATCCAAATACTATCCTCTTGAGTTGTTTACGAAACTCAAAGTGTTGTAATGCTCAAACTTTGGCATAATTACTATGAAAATCGGTAAAACTGGCTTTTCGATAGCATATTATGCAATGTTCATAAACTCTAAACACCATTTCACATAAAAATAGATCCCTCCTTGGTTTTTTTTACTAATCCCGGGTCATTGGTTTCAAACATGATATTTTCCTAGTATATAGGAACTACCCTTTAAAGCGCTCTGAAAGCGCTATGGAACTAGAAAATGACCTTTAAGAGCTTATAAACCTTAAAATCCTGGTTGAAAACTGAGGACCATGCGACCTAATGACAACGTTGGCCCTTTTCCAATCCAAACACTATCTTCTTGAGTTGTTTACGAAACTCAAAATGTTGTAACGCTCGGCATTTGGCACAATTACTTTACAAATCGGTAAAACTGGCTTTTTGATAGCATATTATAGAATTTTCCTAAAATCTAAACACCATTTCCCATCAAAATAAATCCCTCAGTTTTTTTACTAATCCCGAGTCATTGGTTTCAAACAGGATATTTTCCTAGTATATAGGAACTACCCTTGAAAGCGCTCTGTAAGCGATCTGGAACTAGAAAATGACCTTTAAGAGCTGACAAATCATAAAATCCTGGTTGAAAACTGAGGACCATGCAACCTACTGACATCGTTGACCCTTTTCCCATCCAAATGCTCTCCTCTTGAGTTGTTTACGAAACTCAAAATACTGTAATGCTCAGCATTTGGCGTAATTACTATAAAAATCGGTAAAACTGGCTTTTCGATAGCATAATGTAGAATTGCCTAAAATCTAAACACCATTTCCCTTCAAAATAGATCCCGGGTCATTGGTTTTAAACAGAATATTTTCCTAGTATATAGGAATTACCCTTGAAAGCGCCCTGGAACTAAAAAAACGACCTTTAAGAGCTGATAAACCTTAAAATCCTGGTTGAAAACTAAGGACCATGCGACCTACTGAAATCGTTGACCCTTTTCCCATCCAAATAATATCCTCTTGAGTTGTTTACGAAACTCAAAGTGCTGTAACGCACAGCATTTGGCTTAATTACTATAAAAATCGGTAAAAATGGCTTTTCGATAGCATATTATAGAATTTTCCTAAACTCTAAACACCATTTCCCATCAAAATATATCCCTCCTTAGTTTTTTTATTAATCCCGGGTCATTGGTTTCAAACATGATATTTTCCTAATATATAGGAACTACCCTTGAAAGCGCTCTGGAACTAAAAAAACGACCTTTAAGAGCTGATAAACCTTAAAATCTTGGTTGGAAACTAAGGACCATACGACCTACTGACATCGTTAGCCCTTTTCCCATCCAAATGCTATCCTCTTGAGTTGTTTACGAAACTCAAAGTGTTATAACGCTCGACCTTTGGCATAATTACTATTATAATCGGTAAAACTGGTTTTTCGATAGCATATTATGCAATGTTCCTAAACTCTAAACACCGTTTCACATCAAAATAGACCCACCCGTAGTTTTTTTTTACTAATCCCGGGTCATTGGTTTCAAACATGATATTTTCCTAATATATAGGAACTACCCTTTAAAGCGCTCTGGAACTAGAAAACGATCTTTAAGAGATGATAAACCTTAAAATCTTGGTTGAAAACTGAGGACCATGCGACCTACTGATATCGTTGGCCCTTTTCCCATCTAAATACTATCCTTTTGAGTTATTTACGAAACTCAAAGTGTTGTAACGCTCAACATTTGGCATAATAACTATTAATATCGGTAAAACTGGCTTTTTGATAGCATATTATGGAATGTTACTAAACTCTAAACATCATTTCCCATCAAAATAGATCCCTCCTTTCTTTTTTACTAATCCCGGGCCATTGGTTTCAAACAGGATATTTTCCTAGTATATAGGACCTACCCTTGAAAGCGCTCTGGAACTGGAAAATGACCTTTAAGAGCTGATAAACCTTAAAATCCTGGTTGAAAACTGAGGACCATGCGACCTAATGACAACGTTGGCCCTTTTCCCATCCAAATACTATCCTCTTGAGTGGTTTACGAAACCCAAAGTGTTGTAACGCTCAACATTTAGCATAATTACTATTCAGTAAAAATGGCATTTCGATAGCATATTATCGAATGTTACTAAAATCTAAGCATCACTTCCCATCAAAATAGATCCCTCCTTAGTTTTTTTACTAAACCCAGGCCATTGGTTTCAAACAGGATATTTTCCTAGTATATAGGAACTACCCTTGAAAGCGCTTTGAAAGCGCTTTGGAACTAGAAAATGACCTTTAAGAGATGATAAACCTTAAAATCTTGGTTGAAAACTGAGGACCATGCGACCTATTGAAATCATTGGCCCTTTTCCCATCCAAATACTATCCTCTTGAGTTGTTTACGAAACTCAAAGTGATATAACGCTCAGCATTTGGCATAATTAGTATAAAAATCGGTAAAACTGGCTTTTCAATAGATATTATAGAATTTTCCTAAAATATAAACACCATTTCCCATCAAAATAGATCCCTCAGTTTTTTTACTAATCCCGGGTCATTGGTTTCAAACAGGATATTTTCCTAGTATATAGGAACTACCCTTAAAAGCGCGCCGTAAGCGCTCTGGAACTAGAAAATGACCTTTAAGAGCGGATAAACCTTAAAATCCTGGTTGAAAACTGAGGACCATGCGACCTACTGACATCGTTTGCCCTTTTACCATCCAAATACTCTCCTCTTGAGTTGTTTACGAAACTCAAAATGCTGTAACGCTCAGCATTTGGCATAATTACTATAAAAATTGGTTAAACTGGCTTTTCGATAGGATAATATAAAATTTGCCTAAAATATAAACATCATTTCCCATCAAAATAGATCCCTCCTTTGTTTTTTTACTAATCCCGGGCCATTGGTTTCAAACAGGATATTTTCCTAGTATATAGGAGCTACCCTTGAAAGCGCTCTGGAACTAGAAAATGACCTTTAAGAGCTGATAAACCTTAAAATCCTGGTTGAAAACTGAGGACCATGCGACCTACTGACATCGTTGGCCCTTTTCATCTTGAGTTGTTTACGAAACTCAAAGTGTTGTGACGCTCAACATTTGGCATAATTACTATTAAAATCGGTAAAAATGGCTTTTCGATAGCATATTATGGAATTTTACTAAACTCTAAACATCATTTCCCATCAAAATAGATCTCTCCTTAGTTTTTTTACTAATCCCGGGACATTGGTTTCAAATAGGATATTTTCCTAGTATATAGGAACTACCATTGAAAGCGCGCTGGAACTAGAAAATAGCCTTTAAAAGAAGATAAACCTTAAAATCCTGGTTGAAAACTGAGGACCATGCGACCTACTGACATCGTTGGCCCTTTTCCCATCCAAATACTATCCTCTTGAGTTGTTTACGAAACTCAAAGTGTTGTAACGCTCAACATTTGGCATAATTACTATTAAAATCGGTAAAAATGGTTTTTCGATAACATATTATAGAATGTTACTAAACTCTAAACATCATTTCCCATCAAAATAGATCCCTCCTTAGGTTTTTTACTGATCCCGGGCCATTGGTTTCAAACAGGATATTTTCCTAGTATATAGGAACTACCCTTGAAAGTGCTTTGGAACTAGAAAATGACCTTTAGGAGCTGTTAAACCTTAAAATCATGGTTGAAAACTGAGGACCATGCGACCTAATGACATCGTTGGCCCTTTTCCCATCCAAATACTATCCTCTTGAGTTGTTTACGAAACTCAAAGTGTCGTAACGCTCAACATTTGGCATAATTACTAATAATATCGGTAAAACTGGCTTTTCGATAGCATATTATGGAATGTTACTAAACTCTAAACATCATTTACCATCAAGATAGATCCCTCCTTAGTTTTTTTACTAATCCCGGGCCATTAGTTTCAAACAGGATATTTTTCTAGTATATAGGAACTACCCTTGAAAGTGCTACGGAACTAGAAAATGACCTTTAGGAGCTGATAAACCTTAAAATCCTGGTTGAAAACTGAGGACCATGCGACCTACTGACATCATTGGCCCTTTTCCCATCCAAATACAATCCTCTTGAGTTGTTTACGAAACTCAAAGTGTTGTAACGCTCAACATTTGGCATAATTACTATTAAAATCGGTAAAAATGGCTTTTAGAAAGCATATTGTGGAATGTTACTAAACTTTAAATATCATTTCCTATCAAAATAGATCCCTCCTTAGTTTTTTTACTAATCCCGGACCATTGGTTTCAAAAAGGATATTTTCGTAGTATATAGGAACTACCTTTGAAAGCGCTCTGAAAGCGCTATGGAACTAGAAAATGACCTTTAAGAGATGATAAACCTTAAAATCCTGGTTGAAAACTGAGGACCGTACGACCTACTGACATCGTTGGCCCTTTTCCCATCCAAATACTATCCTCTTGAGTTGTTTACGAAACTCAAAGTGTTGTAACGCTCAACATTTGGCATAATTACTAATAATATCGGTAAAACTGGCTTTTCGATAGCATATTATGGAATGTTACTAAACTCTAAACATCATTTCCCATCAAAATAGATCGCTCCTTAGTTTGTTTTACTAATCCCGTGCCATTGGTATCAAACAGGATATTTTCTAGTATATAGGAACTACCCTTGAAAGTGTTATGGAACTAGAAAATGACCTTCAGGAGCTGATAAACCTTAAAATCCTGGTTGAAAACGACCATGCGACCTACTGCCATCGTTGGCCCTTTTTCCATCCAAATACTATCCTCTTCAGTTGTTTACGAAAGTCAAAGTGTTGTAACGCTCAACATTTGGCATAATAACTATTAAATTGGTAAAACTGGATTTTCGATAGCATAATATAGAATTTGTCTAAAATCTAAACACCATTTCCCATAAAAATAGATCCCTCCTTAGTTTTTTCACTAATCCCGGGTCATTGGTTTCAAACAAGATATTTTCCTAGTATATAAGAACTACCCTGAAAGCGCTCTAGAACTAGAAAATGTCCTTTAAAAGCTGATAAACCTTAAAATCCTGGTTGAAAATTGAGGACCATGGGACCTACTGATATCGTTGGCCCTTTTTTCCATCCAAATATTATCCACTTGAGTTGTCACGAAACTCAAAGTGCTGTAACGCTCAACCTTTGGCATAATTACTATTAAAATCTGTAAAACTGGCTTTTCGATAGCATATTATGCACTTTTCCTAAACTCTAAACACCATTTCACATCAAAATAGATCCCTCATTAGTTTTTTTTACTAATCCCAGGTCATTGATTTCAAACAGGATATTTTCCTAGTATACAGGAACTACCCTTTAAAGCGCTATGAAATCGCCCTGGAACTAGAAAATGACCTTTAAGAGCTGATAAACCTTAAAATCCTTGTTCAAACTGTGTACCATGCAACCTAATGACATCGTTGGCCCTTTTCCCATCCAAATACTATCCTCTTGAGTTTTTTACGAAACTCAAAGTGTTGTAACGCTCAACCTTTGGCGTAATTACTATTAAAATCGGTAAAAATGTCTTTTCGATAACATATTATGGAATGTTACTAAACTCGAAATATCATTTGCCATCAAAATAGAGCCCTCCTTAGGTTTTTTACTTATCCCGGCCCATTGGTTTCAAACAGGATATTTTCCTATTATATAGGAACTATCCTTTAAAGCGCTGTGGAACTAGAAAATGACCTTTAAGGGCTGATAAATATTAAAATATTGGTTGAAAACTGAGGACCATGCGACCTACTGACATCGTTGGCCCTTTTCCCATCCAAATACTATCCTCTTGAGTTGTTTACGAAACTCAAAGTGTTGTAACGCTCAACATTTGGCATAATTACTAATAATATCGGTAAAACTGGCTTTTCGATAGCATATTATGGAATGTTACTAAACTCTAAACATCATTTCCCATCAAAATAGATCGCTCCTTATTTTTTTTACTAATCTCGGGCCATTGGTTTCAAACAGGATATTTTCCTAGTATATAGGAACTACCCTTGAATGCGCTATGGAACTAGAAAATGACTTTTATGAGCTGATAAACCTTAAAATCCTGGTTGAAAACTGAGGACCATGCGACTACTGACATCGTTGGCCCTTTTCCCATCCAAATATTATCCTCTTGAGTTGTTTACGAAAGTTTAAGTGTTGTAACGCTCAACATTTGGCATAATAACTACTAAAATCGGTAAAACTGGCTTTTCGATAGCATAATATAGAATTTGTCTAAAATCTAAATACCATTTCCCATCAGAATAGATCCCTCCTTAGTTTTTTTACTATCCCGGGTCATTGGTTTCAAACAAGATATTTTCCTAGTACATAAGAACTACCCTTGAAAGCGCTTTGGAACTAGAAAGTGTCCTTTAAAAGCTGATAAACCTTAAAATCATGGTTGAAAATTGAGGACCATGCGACCTACTGACATCGTTGGCCCCTTTTCCATCCAAATATTATCCACTTGAGTTGTTACGAAACTCAAAGTGTTGTAAAGCTCAACCTTTGGCATAATTACTATTAAAATCGGTAAAACTAGCTTTTCGATAGCATATTATGCATTGTTCCTAAACTCTAAACACCATTTCACATCAAAATAGATCCCTCATTTGTTTTTTTACTAATCTCAGGTCATTGGTTTCAAACAGGATATCTTCCTAGTATACATGAACTACCCTTGAAAGCGCTCTGAAAGCGCCCTGGAACTACAAAATGACTTTTAAGAGCTGATAAATCTTAAAATCCTAGTTGAAAACTGAGGACCCTGCAACCTACTGACATCGTTGGCCCTTTTCCCATCCAAATACTATCCTCTTGAGTTGTTTACGAAAGTCAAAGTGTTGTAACGCTCAACATTTGGCATAAAAACTATTAAAATCGGTAAAACTAAACATTATTTCCCATCAAAATAGATCCCTCCTTAGTTTTTTTACTAATCCAGGGCCATTGGTTTCAAACAAGATATTTTTCTAGTATATAGGAACTACCCTTGAAAGAGCTCCGAAAGCGTTGTGGAACTAGAAAATAACCTTTAAGAGCTGATAAACCTTTAAATCCTGGTTGAAAACTGAGGAACATGCGACCTACTGACATCTTTGGCCCTTTTCCCATCCAAATACTCTCCTCTTGAGTTGTTTACGAAACTCTCAGCATTTGGAATAATTACTATAAATTCAGTAAAACTGGCTTTTCGATAGCATAATATAGAATTTGTCCAAAATCTAAACACCATTTCCCATCAAAATATATCCCTCCTTAGTTTTTTTTACTAATCCCGGGTCATTGGTTTCAAACAAGATATTTTCCTAGTATATAAGAACTACCCTTGAAAGCGCTCTGGAACTAGAAAATTTCCTTTAAAAGCTGATAAACCTTAAAATCCTAGTTGAAAATTGAGGACCATGAGACCTGCTGACATCGTTGGCCCTTTTTCCATCCAAATATTATCTACTTGAGTTGTTACGAAACTCAAAGTGTTGTAACGCTCAACCTTTAGCATAATTACTATTAAAATCGGTAAAACTGGCTTTTCCATAGCATAATATGCACTGTTCCTAAACTCTAAACACCATTTCACATAAAAATAGATCCCTCATTAGTTTTTTTACTAATCCCAGGTCATTGGTTTCAAACAGGATATTTTCCTAGTATACAGGAACTACCCTTGAAAGCGCTCTGAAAGCGTCCTGGAACTAGAAAATGACCTTTAAGAGCTGATAAACCTTTAAATCCTGGTTGCAAACTGAGGACCAAGCGACCTACTGACATTGTTGGCCCTTTTCCCATCCAAATACTCTCCTCTTGAGTTGTTTACGAAACTCAAAATGCTGTAACGCTCAACATTTGGAATAATTACTATAAAAATCAGTAAAACTGGCTTTTCGATAGCATAATATGTCACTTTTCTAAAATCTAAACACCATTTCCCATCAAAATAGATCCCTCCTTATTTTTTTTTTACTAATCCCGGGTCATTGGTTTCAAACAAGATATTTTCCTAGTATAAAAGAACTACCCTTGAAAGCGCTCTGGAACTAGAAAATGTCCTTTAAAAGCTGATAAACCTTAAAATCCTGGTTGAAAATTGAGGACCATGCGACATACTGACATCGTTGGCCCTTTTTCCATCCAAATATTATCCACTTGAGTTGTTACGAAACTCAAAGTGCTGTAATGCTCAACCTTTGGCATGATTACTATTCAAATCGGTAAAACTGGCTTTTCGATAGCATATTATGCACTGTTCCTAAACTCTAAACACCATTTCACATCAAAATAGATCCCTCATTAGTTTTTTTTACTAATCCCAGGTCATTGGTTTCAAACAGGATATTTTCCTAGTATACAGGAACTACCCTTGAAAGCGCTTTGAAAGCGCCCTGGAACTAGAAAATGACCTTTAAGAGCTGATAAACCTTAAAATCCTGGTTGAAAACTGAGGACACTGCAACCTACTGACATCGTTGGCCCTTTTCCCATCCAAATACTATCCTCTTGAGTTGTTCACGAAACTTAAATTGTTGTAACGCTCAACATTTGGCATAATTATTATTAAAATCGGTAAAAATGGCTTTTCGATAGCATATTATGGCATGCTACTAAACTCAAAATATCATTTCCCATCAAAATAGATCCCTCCTTAGGTTTTTTACTAATCCTGGGCCATTGGTTACAAACAGGATATTTTCCTAGTATATAGGAAATATCCTTGAAAGCGCTCTAGAACTAGAAAATGACCTTTAAGGGCTGACAAACCTTAAAATATTAGTTGAAAACTGAGTACCATGCGACCTACTGACATCGTTGGCCCTTTTGCCGTCCAAATACTATCTGGTGTGCTTTTAATAGAACCTACAACTTAGACCTGCAAGTATACAGGATCAGTTGTAGTGAGTGAGGTAAGAAGGGGTTTGTCCTCAGGGACAAGGTGGGTGCTAAAGTTGCTTCTAATGGTCTTTACTAACTGATTCTATGCAAGAGTAACACAATTGTTGTTTGGTTGGGTGTCGAAACGACGAAGATGATTGACAGTGACAGAAACAGTAAAGTGATATGCAAAGAAAGTAAATAGAGCAAATGATGAGAATGGTACTAGGGCCTTTGATTCCACCACTAACTTACACTAGTTATTCTGCTCATAACACTAACCTTGTCCTTATATCTGATAACAAAAGGGATTTCAATCCTCTGTATATCTAAGGTCACCTTGATATGAATGATTCAATCACAACTAAGGTATTTCTCCTAAGCATTAACTGTCTTTTCAGGGAACAACTAATCAAAAAATCAATATATGGGATAAAGTATGAGTTGTAGTTCTTCAGCACAATATTATTCTAACTACAATGGATACATGGCATACACTGTGAAAGTAAAGTACTGAAGTCCTAAGATTGAATTTTATTCTAAAACAATTAAGCACAACAAGGTTACTGCCATTAACAGGAATAACTAGTAGCAAACTAGGGCTTCATCTAAACCCTAGCAGGTGAATTTAGAACAAGATGAAGATGATGAAATCAAACATGAACTACTGCTTGGTGCACCGGCTATCCCGGGCATGCCCCAATTACAACACCCACACATCAATTTATAGTTTACATGAGTTTCCCCCAAATACCTAATTTCACAGAATTTAGGGTTTCAAAAAAGTTGAAATTAAACTTTACCTAAACACTGATAGCAATCAAATTCGTCGACCCATGCTTCTTATTCGTCTTCTCCTGCTCTTCCCATGCCCTAATTGCAACTCTATTCCGACCTAATTTATCAATTTCACCTCTAGGGTTCCTGACATGGGTGAGGCGTGAAATTGAGAGATTAGGAGGCCATAGAGTTGGTGAAAGTGGTAATAATGATGGAGGTAGTGATGGGTTAGTGATTTGAGAGCTCGAGTGGTGGTGGTTGAGGCGGCAGGAAGTTGGTGGCGGAGCAGGTGGCAGAGTTTTCTCTGCAGACGGTGAGGGAGAAGATGGAGAAGTTGGGGTCGATGGGATTAGGGTTAGGATGTGTTTGGTTTGGGGTGAAATAGATTTGGGTGTTGTGGTGTTGAGCGGGATCATCAAGTTTTGATGATTGGTGAGGGGAATCCGTAGGATGAGAACTTCTGAAACGGATCTAACGACGAGATGGAGACAGATTATGAGCGACCGTCGGATGCAAAAATACAACGAAACTGACGGCTCAAGATGGAGTTAGGTGATGTGGTGTGAAGCGGTTGTAGCAAATTTGATGTATCGGCGATGAAGCGACCGTTGGATTCAGCTGAGGATCCAATCTGACGGCTACAGGAGAAGTGGGCTATGGATTTTAGTTTTGGTTTAGGAGATAAGTTGGGCTTGGGATATATCTGAGCCCATTTCTTCTTTAAGAACAATTTCTTCCTTGTTAAGCCCATTTCTAGCCTTTTGGTCTTGCGCACAACATTCTTCGCAGCTTCCTTGCGTGATTCCTCTCGGCTTCCACCACTTTTCTGCTCTTTTCGCTCCGTAATTCCATCCAAAATTTATTTATAACCTAAAAATGCAAAATTAATTAATAAAAATATTTATTCATGAAAACAACGAAAACACAGAATATGGGATAAAATGGAGCGTTAATGCAAAAATGATGAGTTAAATGCCAATAAAAAGGTGCAAATATATACAATATTTGGCACTCATAAAATACCCCCAAACCTGAATTTTACTTGTCCTCAAGTAAATTAAAACTAAGGAAATCCTACCTATACCACTGTCGCTGGTCTCTCGATTGCATTTAGCGAATGCAATAAGCCTTTTGAACCACTAAGTGTCCCTAGTGGACGAGTGAAGTCTCGTGAAGGTTTGCTTAGAACGTACCTACAAAGTTCTAGGACAAAATATAAGCTCAGATTCCATGAAATGTGACATGTGCAAGACAGTAGAAGCTCACAGCAAAATGGAGATGTCAATCTAGATATCAAAGGCACAATCCTAGCACTGATAACAAATAAAGACATGTGATAAGAGTGTAAAGTGTATCTACACATGTGTAAAGAAAGATCGGATGTTATGACTACTAATCACCAAGAGATAGTTTCTCAGGCTAAGAACCGAGGTCGAAATCTAGCTAGCTGTCCGGACTTTACGAGAATTGTGAATGAGTTGGAGGTATTTCACAATTACTCGCGTTGTACATCAATGGCATACACCCTTCCTTGCTTATAACACAAAAAAACAAAAGATGACTCTTTACATGACTCTTATTTACATTGACTCTCTTTTATTTTTGGAACAAGAGAGGATGGAATTGATAAATACTTGATTTTTTTTTATTTTTTTTTTGACATGGTAACACTTTTGATACATATACAAAAGGAAACAAAAAAATACATGACTCTTAGCAAGAGGTAGCCCTTTTTGATGCACCCAGTTAAATTCGATGGTTGTTTTTCTTAACGTAACCTCCACCTTCTATCCCAACCAACCAAAGAACAAGCTAGTCAAGTCTCGTTCAGTATTCTAAAGTGATTGGCAACTAAAACTTCCGATAGAACACCTCAAGGTTGAGGCTATAAATGTATTGGTAGATCGTGCGCGTGCAAGTTTCTTATCACTATGTGAATTGTGCTAGAATCAGGATGCCTAAATATCTAGACTAAGAATCCTAAAAATTACATATTTGCACAAGAGTCAACATTTCAAGGTAAATGAGCTCCATTTTTATGTTTTTTTTTCGATTTTTTTTTAAATTTTTAATTTTGATTTTTTCACTTTTTTTTTTTTTTTAAAGAAAGAGTTCAGTTTTCAATTATAGCATGTTATCAAAGTATCTACTTTTCACCCCCAAACCTAAACTAAACATTGTCCTCAATGTTTCAAAAGATAAACATGATTTAACACATACCATGAGAACGATGCTAAGTGTAGAAAAAGGAAAGAGATTACCGGATATTGGCGAAAGCAAGTTTTGAACTCCATTATTCAAGGCAAAACCCAACAGTAACTCAACTGAATTCACATTGGGTTAGCACAATATATACAAGAAACATATGATTCCACTAAACATTACCTACCAGATTATATACAAACAATTAACTATATACATACAGTCTAAAGAGTTGAGGATCAACCCAAAAGACAAAGTGTTGAAACATAGACAGTTTCAAACAACTAAAATTGGACTGAAATGAGAGCGAGAGTGAAAAACCGGATGAATCACCCCTAAACCTATATTTTTCAACAGATTTATTTTTAAGCACAAAATCTAGCAATTTTGGGGGCTCAGGATTCACAAGGTCTAACTCAAAATGGACTTTGCTAGGGACGGGCAAACATGCATATTCCAACTGTGGCTCCTTAAAGGTATTGTATTTAGATGCAAAATAGTCCAAGAGGACTTGGGAGGCACACAGTTCCAGGCCTAGATTAGGTATTCTCAGAAAAGTTGGTTTTACAATATTGTTACAAACCAAATCTAGGTTGGGTGTAAGGCTATCAGATTGTGACTTAAGTAGGAAGGTGACATCTAAGTTTCTCACATGCATGAGGTCAAGAGTACCAATATTATCAGTTACATCAGCATTTTCTAAGTCATAATCAAGTTGTGTAGCATGCTTATCATCACAAAACAATTGCACAAGTCCAAAAGAATCATGGTTATCCGAAATATCCAAATCAGCATCAAAAGAAGCAATATATTGTGGCTTAAGTATGGAATCAGACACATCAACTATATTTTCATGCATAGGATCATTAGTGTCAACAGAAGATTCAACATTACCTAAGTCATGCTCTTCACAGGATAACTGCACAATATCTAAATCAGTAGCCTCATCACATGTATATGGAATACTAGAAGAAACACCATTCATGAAGGTCGGGGTAGAAAAGCCTAATGTATTTGAACCCAAAGGTTCCATAACATTTTCAGCATAGAAATGTTCTTCCTACATAACATCATCATCATCATCACATCACAAATACATGAAAATCCTACTTTGTCAAAACCATTAGTGTTTTTCGTCCATACATCTGCCTCTAAAATAGGTGAATATGGATTGACATTTTCAGCAATAGGGTATGAAACACTATATCCAGAATTAAGCTCATTGGGAAAATCAACATCTGAGTCATGGTGATTACCCATATCATGTGGCATGGTCCTAGTTTCCCTATCGGTTTCCCACTGATGGGTTTTCTCTGCAACTTCAGCTAGAAATGACCATGCATCGTCCACAGTTTTATCAATGAACTCACCATTACACATAGATTCAACCAAGGATCGAGACTTAAAGTCTAGTCCCTCATAAAGAATGGCGACCAGTCTCCACTTCTCAAGGCCATGGTGAGGACACTCAAACAACAAATCATTAAAACGTTCAAAATAGTGAAAAACAGTTTCCTCATCCAATTGGACAAAACAATTGATACTTTGACGAATAGCGATGGTCCTATGATGTGGAAAGAATTTTATGAAAAATAGATCTGTGAGTTGGTCCCAAGTGTCGATTGATTGTGGTATCAAACCGTAAAACCATGTTTTGGCCCTTTCCTTTAGAGAAAATGTAAACAAACGCAATTTCAGAGAGTCTTCGGACATATGATCAGGTTGCATAGTCCGAAAAATTTGTTCAAACTCTCTTACATGAGTATAGGGGTTCTCAGAATCGAACCCTAGAAATATAGGAAGTATTTGTATCATGCTTGCATTTATTTTAAAAGGGTTATTGGTTTGAGGTAAGACAATACATGATAATGGAATTTTTATTGTGGGATACATGTATTTATGGAGAGCACGAGGTTGGCCCATATTGAAAAGACACAAAGCCCACTATTTGGTTTTAATGGGTTTTCAAAATTTTGGTTTTTTATGGGAAAATTTTGGTTTTGATGGGAATGAAAAACATTTGGTTTTTATGGGTTTTGAAAACTCCTTTTGGTTTTAATGGGATGAGGCCCAGCTAACTGGTTCAAATTTTCTGTGGGACAAGCCTAGCGAACGGCCTAGAGATTTGAGTACACGGCCCAACTAACGAGTTCAGCGAACCAAGCCCAGAAATGCACGAGGCCCAGCTGGGTATTTGATTTTTGGGCTCTCAATTAGCCAAAATACGAGGCCCACTTGGGCTTAAAAACGTTTTACAAATTCTGAGTTGGGTTCAATCCCAGAGTTCAGAAACAAAGTGCACTTGGGTTCAAGAGTTTCAGAATCAATTTATAAGGCCCAGAAGTTCAGTTTTTAAAGCAATCCCACACAGTTATTGGGTTTAGGCTTACTCTTTTTAGGCTTACTCAAGCAAATGCAACAACCCAGTTGGGTCTTAGCCAAACCAATGCATCACCACAGCTTCTCCTGCTCCTTTTCTTTTCCTTTGCTTTGGCTTGAACAGCAGCACCACAGGTAGTATCACAAGCTTTTTGGCTCTCAGTGCACTGCTACTCCTTTCTCCTCCATCTCTTTTGACTTTGCAGCAGCAGCACCAACTACCTGACACTCACTGTGTGTGATCAGTACACAGAAAAGGCATGGAATGGTGGAAGAAAAATGAACAACTGCATAAAACAGTGCAGTTAGAAATGCAGATGAGCAGGCAGTTTTGAGAGATAACACAATTTTTATTTGTGCAGCAGGAGCAAGTTGCAGATGCAGTAGCAAGGGTACAGTCTCACAGAGTGCAAATTACAAGAGTGCAGTTGGACATAGATGGAGATATTTCCAGTTACAGCACAACTCAATTGAGATTGTCAGTTCAATTGGACTGAAACATAGCTAACAAGATGCAATGGTGCAGTGGTTGACAGTATACCATTTCAAGTAAGCTTCAGGTGACAGAGTTACAGATGAAATATGGCCTAAATGGCTGAAATCTGAACTGTAACTGAGATTCTTATCAGTTCATAGAATCATGAGCAGAATTAAGACACAAGTGTGCTTATCAATTCAAATGTTCACAAGACACCAATCACAGAAATAAGCCAAAAGATGCAAGCTATGTTGCCAATACATAGCAAGATGCTAATATGCAAGTGTAATCAAGGATCATATGGCAAAATATTTCAGAGGACAAGAAGGTTATAGGACACCAAATGCAGTTCACAGTGCTAGATGCAGTTGTACTGAGATGAAGTTACAGGTGCAGAACAGAATGATGTCAACTACACTAGCATGCTAGCACATGACAAAAGTGACTAAATACAAGATACATAATGGGACTTAAATGCAGATGCACTTGAGATGTAGAACAGATATACAAGTTACAGATAAGCACAGATTGAAAAACTAGTATGCAGGGCATATGACAAAATACTGGAGAGTATGCAGTTATGCACAAAGATGCAAGTGGAGCTAAAACAAGATGGATATACGATGAAGTGATGCAGAACTACAGCTAAGTATGCAAATACAGCAAAGTTAACAGAACAACAGATGATAGAATGATGCAGCTACAGATGCTCAGAACTGAAAAAATTAAAACTACATCTAAACTATATTATCAATAGCAAGAAAACACAAAAATTAAACACATATATATAGGTTGAAAAGTTGAAAATCAGTGAGAAAGGCAAAAGAAGCAAATACACCGCTACCGAGTCCCCGGCAGCGGCGCCAAAAACTTAGTGTGGTTTTAAAAGAACCTACAACTTAGACCTGCAAGTATACAGGGTCAGTTGTAGTGAGTGAGGTAAGAAGGGGTTTGTCCTCAGGGACAAGGTGGGGGCTAAAGTTGCTTCTAATGATCTTTACTAATTGATTCTATGCAAGAGTAACACAATTGTTGTTTGGTTGGGTGTCGAAACGACGAAGATGATTGATAGTGACAGAAACAGTAAAGTAATATGCAAAGAAAGTAAATAGAGCAAATGATGAGAATGGCACTAGGGCCTTTGAGTCCACCACTAACTTACACTAGTTATTCTGCTCATAACACTAACCTTGTCCTTATATCTGATAACAAAAGGGATTTCAATCCTCTGTATATCTAAGGTCACCTTGATATTAATGATTCAATCACAACTAAGGTATTTCTCCTAAGCATTAACTGTCTTTTCAGGGAACAACTAATCAAAAGATCAATATATGGGATCAAGTATGAGTTGTAGTTCTTCAGCACAATATTATTCTAACTACAATGGATACATGGCATACACTGTGAAAGTAAATCGCTGAAGTCCTAAGATTGAATTTTATTCTAAAACAATTAAGCACAACAAGGTTACTGCCATTAACAGGAATAACTAGTAGCAAACTAGGGCTTCATCTAAACCCTAGCAGGTGAATTTAGAACAAGATGAAGATGATGAAATCAAACATGAACTACTGCTTGGTGCACCGGCTATCCCGGGCATGCCCCAATTACAACACCCACACATCAATTTATAGTTTACATGAGTTTCCCCCAAATACCTAATTTCACAGAATTTAGGGTTTCAAAAAAGTTGAAATTAAACTTTACCTAAACACTGATAGCAATCAAATTCGTCGACCCATGCTTCTTATTCGTCTTCTCCTGCTCTTCCCATGCCCTAATTGCAACTCTATTCCGACCTAATTTATCAATTTCACCTCTAGGGTTCCTGACATGGGTGAGGCGTGAAATTGAGAGATTAGGAGGCCATAGAGTTGGTGAAAGTGGTAATAATGATGGGGGTAGTGATGGGTTAGTGATTTTAGAACTCGAGTGGTGGTGGTTGAGGCGGCAGGAAGTTGGTGGCGGAGCAGTTGGTGGCAGAGTTTTCTCTGCAGACGGTGAGGGAGAAGATGGAGAAGTTGGAGTTAGGTGATGTGGTGTGAAGCGGTTGTAGCAAATTTGATGTATCGGCGATGAAGCGACCGTTGGATTCAGCTGAGGATCCAATCAGACGGCTACAGGAGAAGTGGGCTATGGATTTTGGTTTTGGTTTAGGAGATAAGTTGGGCTTGGGATAATTCTGAGCCCATTTCGTCTTTAAGAACAATTTCTTCCTTGTTAAGCCCATTTCTAGCCTTTTGGTCTTGCGCACAACATTCTTCGCAGCTTCCTTGCGTGATTCCTCTCGGCTTCCACCACTTTTCTGCTCTTTTCGCTCCGTAATTCCATCCAAACTTTATTTATAACCTAAAAATGCAAAATTAATTAATAAAAATATTTATTCTTGAAAACAACGAAAACACAGAACATGGGATAAAATGGAGTGTTAATGCAAAAATGATAAGTTAAATGCCGATAAAAAGGTGCAAATATATACAATATTTCGCACTCATCACTATCCTCTTGAGTTGTTTACGAAACTCAAAGTGTTGTAACGCTCAACGTTTGGCATAATTACTATTAATGTCGGTAAAACTGGCTTTTCGATAGCATATTATGGAATGTTACTAAACTCTAAACATCATTTCCCATCAAAATAGATCCCTCCTTAGATTTTTTACTAATCCCGGGCCATTGGTTTCAAACAGGATCTTTTCCTAGTATATAGGAACTACCCTTTAAAGCGCTCTGAAAGCGCTCTGGAACTAGAAAACAACCTTTAAGAGCTGATAAAATTTAAAATCTTGGTTGAAAACTGACCATGCAACCTACTGACATCCTTGGTCCTTTTCCCATCCAAATACTATCCTCTTGAGTTGTTTACGAATCTCAAAGTGTTGTAACGCTCAACATTTGGCATAATTACTATTAATATCGGTAAAACTGGCTTTTCGATAGCACATTATGGAATGTTACTAAACTCTAAACATCATTTCCCATCAAAATAGACCCCTCCTTAGTTTTTTTACTAATCCCGGGCCATTGGTTTCAAACAGGATATTTTCCTAGTATATAGGAACTACCCTTGAAAGCGCTCTGGAACTAGAAAACAACCTTTAAGAGCTGATAAACCTTAAAATCCTGGTTGAAAACTGAGGACCATGCAACCTACTGACATCCTTGACCCTTTTCCCATCCAAATACTATCCTCTTGAGTTGTTTACGAAACTCAAAGTGTTGTAACGCTCAACATATGGCATAATTACTATTAAAATAGGTAAAACTGGCTTTTCGATATCATATTATGGAATGTTACTAAACTCTAAACATTATTTTCCATTAAAATAGATCCCTCCTTAGTTTTTTTACTAATCCCGGGCCATTGGTTTCAAACAGGATATTTTCCTAATATATAGGAACTACCCTTGAAAGTGCTCTGGAACTAGAAAACGACCTTTAGGAGCTGATAAACCTTAAAATCCTGGTTGAAAACTGAGGACCATGTGACCTACTGACATCGTTGGCCCTTTTCCCATCCAAATACTATCCTCTTGAGTTGTTTACGGAACTCAAAGTGTTGTAACGCTCAACATTTGGCATAATTACTATTAAAATCGGTAAAAATGGCTCGATAGCATATTATGGAATGTTACTAAACTCTAAACATCATTTCCCATCAAAATAGATACCTCCTTAGTTTTTTTACTAATCCCGGACCATTGGTTTCAAACACGATATTTTCCTAGTATATAGGAACTACCCTTGAAAGCGCTCTGAAAACGCTACGGAACTAGAAAATGACCTTTAAGAGCTAATAAACCTTAAAATCCTGGTTGAAAACTGAGGACCATTCGACCTAATGACATCGTTGTCCCTTTTCCCATCAAAATACTTTCCTCTTGAGTTCTTTACGAAACTCAAAATGTTGTAACGCTCAGCGTTTGGCATAATTACTAAAAAAATCGATAAAACTGGCTTTTCGATAGCATAATATAAAATTTGTCTAAAATCTAAACACAATTTCACATCAAAATAGATCCCTCCTTAGTTTTTTTTACTAATCCCGGATCATTGGTTTCAAACAAGATATTTTCCTAGTATATAAGAACTACCCTTGAAAGCGCTCTGGAACTAGAAAATGTCCTTTAAAAGATGATAAACCGTAAAATCTTGGTTGAAAACTAAGGACCATGCGACCTAGTGACATCGTTGGCCCTTTTCCCATCCTATTACTATCCTCTTGAGTTGTTTAAGAATCTCAAAGTGTTGTAACGCTCAACATTTGGCATAATTATTATTAATATCGGTAAAACTGGCTTTTCGATAGCATATTATGGAATGTTACTAAACTCTAAACATCATTTCCCATCAAAATAGATCCCTCCTTAGTTTTTTTACTAATCCCGGGACATTGGTTTCAAACAGGATATTTTCCTAGTATATAGGAACTACCCTTGAAAGCGCTCTAGAACTAGAAATGACCTTAAAGAGCTGATAAACCTTAAAATCCTGGTTGAAAACTGAGGATCATGCAACCTAATGACATCGTTGGGCCTTTTCCTATCCAAATACTATCCTCTTGAGTTGTTTACGAAACTCAAAGTGTTGTAACGCTCAACATTTGGCATAATTACTATTAAAATCGGTAAAAATGGTTTTTCAATAGCATATTATGCAATGTTACTAAAATTTAACATCATTTCCCATCAAAATAGATCCCTCCTTAGATTTTTACTAATCCCAGGCCATTGGTTTCAAACAGGATATTTTCCTAGTATATAGGAACTACCCTTGAAAGCGCTCTGAAACGTTTAACCTTAAAGAATGACCTTTAAGAGCCGATTAACCTTAAAATCCTGGTTGAAAACTGAGGACCATGCAACCTACTGACATCGTTGGCCCTTTTCCCATCCAAATACTCTCCTCTTGAGTTGTTTACGAAACTCAAAATGCTGTAACGCTTAGCATTTGGCATAATTACCATAAAAATCGGTAAAACTGGCTTTTCGATAGCATAATATAGAATTTGCCTAAAAATCTAAACACCATTTCCCATCAAAATAGATCCCTCCTTAGTTTTTTTACTAATCCCGAGTCATTGGTTTCAAATAGGATATTTTCCTAGTGTACATGAACTACCCTTGAAAGCGCTCTGAAAGCGCCGTGGAACTAGAAAATGAACTTTAAAAGCTGATAAACCTTAAAGTCCTGGTTGAAAACTGAGGACCATGCAACCTACTGACATCATTGGCCCTTTTCCCATCCAAATACTATCCTCTTGAGTTGTTTACGAAACTCAAAGTGTTGTAACGCTCAACATTTGGCATAATTACTATTAAAATCGGTAAAAATAGCTTTTTCGATAGCATATTATGAAATGTTACTAAACTCTAAACATCATTTCCCATCAAAATAGATCCCTCCTTAGGTTTTTTACTAATCCCGGGCCATTGGTTTCAAACAGGATATTTTCCTAGTATATAGGAACTACCCTTGAAAGCGCTCTGAAAGCGCTCTGGAACTAGAAAAAGACCTTTAAGAGCTGATACACCTTAAAATCCAGGTTGAATTCTGAGGACCATGCAACCTACTGACATCGTTGGCCCTTTTCCCATCAAAAAACTATCCTCTTGAGTTGTTTACGAAACTCAAAGTTTTATAACGCTCAACATTAGGCATAATTACTATCAAAATCGGTAAAAATGGCTTTTCGATAGCATATTATGGAATGTTACTAAACTCGAAATATCATTTCCCATCAAAATGGATCCCTCATGAGGTTTTTTACTAATCCCGGGCCAATTGTTTCAAACAGGATATTTTCCTAGTATAAAGGAACTACCCTTGAAAGCGCTATGGAACTAGAAAATGACCTTTAAGAGGTGGTAAACCTTAAAATCCTGGTTGAAAACTGAGGACAATGCGACCTGCTGACATCGTTGGCCCTTTTCCCAACCAAATAATCTCCCATTGAGTAGTTTACGAAACTCAAAATACTGTAACGCTCAGCATTTGGCATAATTACTATAAAAATCGGTAAAACTGGCTTTTCGATAGCATAATATAGAATTTGCCTAAAAATCTAAACACCATTTCCCATCAAAATAGATCCCTTCTAAGTTTTTTTACTAATCCCGGGTCATTGGTTTCAAATAGGATATTTTCCTGGTATACATGAACTACCCTTGAAAGCGCTCTGAAAGCGCCGTGGAACTAGAAAATGAAAACCTTAAAATCCTGGTTGAAAACTGAGGACCATGCAACCTACTGACATCGTTGTCCCTTTTCCCATCCAAATACTATCCTCTTGAGTTGTTTACGAAACTCAAAGTGTTGTAACGCTCAACATTTGGCATAATTACTATTAAAATCGGTAAAACTGGCTTTTCGATAGCATATTGTGGAATGTTACTAAACTCGAAACATCATTTCCCATCAAAATAGATCCCTCCTTAGTTTTTTTACTAATCCCAGGCCATTGGTTTCAAACATGATATTTTCCTAGTATATTGGAACTCCCCTTGAAAGCGCTTTGGAACTAGAAAAAGACCTTTAAGAGCTGATAAGCCTTAAAATCTTGGTTGAAAAACTGAGGACCATGCGACCTAATGACATCGTTGGCCCTTTTCCCATCCAAATACTATTCTCTTGAGTTGTTTACGAAATTCGAAGTGTTGTAACGCTCAATATTTGGCATAATTACTATTAAAATCGATAAAACTGGCATTTCGATAGCATATTGTGGAATGTTCGTAAACTCTAAACACCATTTCCCATCAAAATAGATCCCTCCTTAGTTTTTTTACTAATCCCGGGTCATTGGTTTAAAACAGGATATTTTCCTAGTATATAGGAACTACCCTTGAAAGCGCTCTGGAACTAGAAAACGACCTTTAAGAGCTGATAAACCTTAAATTCTTGGTTGTAAACTGAGGACCATGCGACCTAATGACATCGGTTGCCCTTTTCCCATTTAAATACTATCCTCTTTTTTTTTTTAAGAAACTCAAAGTGCTCTAACGCTGAACATTTGGCATAATAACTATAAAAATCCGTAAAACTGGCTTTTCGATAGCATATTATGGAATTTTCCTAAAATCTAAACACCATTTATCATCAAAATAGATCCCTCCTTAGTTTTTTTTACTAATCTCGGGTCATTGGTTTCAAACAGGTTATTTTCCTAGTATATATGAATTATCCTTAAAAGCGCTCTGGAACCAGAAAATGACCTTTCCTGGTTGAAACCTGAGGACCATGCGACCTACTAACATCGTTGGCCCTTTTCCCATCCAAATACTATCCTCTTGAGTTGTTTACGAAACTCAAAGTGTTGTAACGCTCAACATTTGGCATAATTACTATTAAAATCGGTAAAAATGGCTTTTCAATAGCATATTATGGAATGTTACGAAACTCTAAACATCATTTCCCATCAAAATAGATCCCTCCTTAGTTTTTTTACTGATCCCGGGCCATTGGTTTCAAACATGATATTTTCCTAGTATATAGGAACTACCCTTGAAAGCGCTCTGAAAGCGCTATGGAACTAGAAAATGACCTTTAAGAGCTGGTAAACCTTAAAATCCTGGTTGAAAACTGAGGACAATGCGACCTGCTGACATCGTTGGCCCTTTTCCCAACCAAATAATCTCCCATTGAGTTGTTTACGAAACTCAAAATACTGTAACGCTCAGCATTTGGCATAATTACTATAAAAATCGGTAAAACTGGCTTTTCGATAGCATAATATAGAATTTGCCTAAAAATCTAAACACCATTTCCCATCAAAATGGATCCTTTCTAAGTTTTTTTACTAATCCCGGGTCATTGGTTTCAAATAGGATATTTTCCTGGTATACATGAACTACCCTTGAAAGCGCTCTGAAAGCGCCGTGGAACTAGAAAATGAACTTTAAAAGCTGATAAACCTTAAAATCCTGGTTGAAAACTGAGGACCATGCAACCTACTGACGTCGTTGGCCCTTTTCCCATCCACATACTATCCTCTTGAGTTGTTTACGAAACTCAAAGTGTTGTAACGCTCAACATTTGGCATAATTACTATTAAAATCGGTAAAACTGGCTTTTCAATAGCATATTGTGGAATGTTACTAAACTCGAAACATCATTTCCCATCAAAATAGATCCCTCCTTAGTTTTTTTACTAATCCCAGGCCATTGGTTTCAAACATGATATTTTCCTAGTATATTGGAACTCCCCTTGAAAGCGATTTGGAACTAGAAAATGACCTTTAAGAGCTGATAAGCCTTAAAATCTTGGTTGAAAAACTGAGGACCATGCGACCTACTGACATCGTTGGCCCTTTTCCCATACAAATACTATCCTCTTGAGTTTTTTACGAAATTCGAAGTGTTGTAACGCTCAATATTTGGCTTAATTACTATTAAAATCGATAAAACTGGCTTTTCGATAGCATATTATGGAATGTTCCTAAAATCTAAACACTATTTCCCATCAAAATAGATCCCTCCTTAGTTTTTTTACTAATCCCGGGTCATTGGTTTAAACACAGGATATTTTCCTAGTATATAGGAATTACCCTTGAAAGCGCTCTGGAACTAGAAAACGACCTTTAAGAGCTGATAGACCTTAAATTCTTGGTTGTAAACTGAGGACCATGCGATCTAATGACATCGGTTTCCCTTTTCCCATTCAAATACTATTCTCTTGAGTTGTTTAAGAAACTCAAAGTGCTGTAACGCTGAACATTTGGCATAATAACTATAAAAATCCGTAAAACTGGCTTTTCGATAGCATTTATGGAATTTTCCTAAAATCTAAACACCATTTCCCATTAAAATAGATCCCTCCTTAGTTTTTTTACTAATCCCGGGTCATTGGTTTCAAACAAGATATTTTCCTAGTATATAAGAACTACCCTTGAAAGCGCACCGGAACTAGAAAATGACCTTTAAGAGCTAATAAACCTTAAAATCTAGGTTGAAAACCGAGGATCATGCGACCTACTGATATCATTGGCCCTTTTCCCATCCAAATAGTATATTCTTGAGTTGTTTAAGAAACTCAAAGTGTTGTAACGCTCAACATTGGCAAAATTACTATTAAAATCGGTAAAAATGGCTTTTCGATAGCATATTATGGAATGTTACTAAACTCTAAACATCATTTCCCATCAAAATAGATCCCTCCTTAGTTTTTTTACTAATCCCGAGCCATTGGTTTCAAACAGGATATTTTACTAGTATATAGGAACTACCCTTTAAAGCGCTCTGAAAGCGCTATGGAACTAGAAAATGGCCTTTAAGAGCTGATAAACCTTAAAATCCTGGTTGAAAATTGAGGACCATGCGACCTACTGACATCGTTGGCCCTTTTCCCATCCAAATACTCTTCTCTTGAGTTGTTTACGAAACTCAAAGTGTTGTAACGCTCAACATTTGGAATAATTACTATTAAAATCGGTAAAAATGGCTTTTCGATAGCATATTATGGAATGTTACTAAACTCGAAATATCATTTCCCATCAAAATAGATCCCTCCTTAGGTTTTTTCCTAGTCCCGGGCCATTGGTTTCAAACAGGATATTTTCCTAGTATATAGGAACTACCCTTGAAAGCTCTCTGAAAGCGCTCTGGAACTCGAAAATGACCTTTAAGAGCTGATAAACCTTAAAATCTTGGTTGAAAACTGAGGACCATGCGACCTACTGACATCATTGGCCCTTTTCCCATCCAAATACTTTCCTCTTGAGTTGTTTACGAAACTCAAAGTGTTGTAACGCTCAACATTTGGCATAATTACTATTAAAATCGGTAAAACTGGCTTTTCCATCGCATATTATGCAATGTTCCTAAACTCTAAACACCATTTCCCATCAAAATAGACCTCTCCTTAGTTTTTTTACTAATCCCGGGCCATTGGTTTCAAACAGGATATTTTCCTAGTGTATAGGAACTACCCTTGAAAGAGCTCTGGAACTAAAAAATGACCTTTAAGAGCTGATAAACCTTAAAATCTTGGTTGAAAGACCTACTAACATCGTTGGCCATTTTCCCATCCAAATACTATCCTCTTTAGTTGTGTACGAAACTCAAAGTGTTGTAACGCTCAACATTTGGCATAATTACTATTAAAATCGGTAAAAATGGCTTTTCGATAATATATTATGGAATGTTACTAATCTCGAAATATCATTTCCTTTCAAAATAGATCCCTCCTTAGGTTTTTTACTAATCCCGGGCCATTGGTTTCAAACAGGATATTTTCCAAGTATATAGCAACTACCCTTGAAAGTGCTCTGATAGTATATAGGAACTATCCTTGAAAGCGCTATGGAACTAGAAAATGACCTTTAAGAGCTCATAAACCTTAAAATCTTGGTTGAAAACTGAGGACCATGCGACCTACTGACATCGTTGGCCCTTTTCCCATCCAAATACTATCCTCTTGAGTTGTTTACGAAACTCAAAGTGTAGTAACCCTCAACATTTGTCATAATTACTATTAAAGTCGTTAAAATTGGCTTTTCGATAGCATATTATGGAATGTTATTAAACTCTAAACATCATTTCCCATCAAAATAGATCCCTCCTTAGTTTTTTTACTAATCCCGGGTCATTGGTTTCAAACAGGTATTTTCCTGGTATATAGGAACTACCCTTGAAAGCGCTATGGAACTAGAAAATAACCTTTAAAAGCTGATAAACCTTAAAATCCTGGTTGAAAACTGAGGACCATGCGACCTACTGACATCGTTGGCCCTTTTCCCATCCAAATACTCTCCTCTTGAGTTGGTTACGAAACTCAAAGTTTTGTAACGCTCAACATTTGGCATAATTACTATTAAAATCGGTAAAAATGGCTTTTCGATAGCATATTATGGAATGTTACTAAACTCGAAATATCATTTCCCATCAAAATGGATCCCTCCTTAGGTTTTTTCCTAATCCCGGGCCATTGGTTTCAAACAGGATATTTTCCTAGTATATAGGAACTACCCTTGAAAGCTCTCTGAAAGCGCTCTGGAACTAGAAAATGACCTTTAAGAGCTGATAAACCTTAAAATCTTGGTTGAAAACTGAGGACCATGCGACCTACTTAAATCGTTGGCCCTTTTCCCATCCAAATACTTTCCTCTTGAGTTGTTTACGAAACAGAAAGTGTTGTAACGCTCAACATTTGGCATAATAACTATTAAAATCGGTAAAACTGGCTTTTCCATCGCATATTATGCAATGTTCCTAAACTCTAAACACCATTTCCCATCAAAATAGACCTCTCCTTAGTTTTTTTACTAATCCCGGGCCATTGGTTTCAAACAGGATATTTTCCTAGTGTATAGGAACTACCCTTGAAAGCGCTCTGGAACTAGAAAATGACCTTTAAGAGCTGATAAACCTTAAAATCTTGGTTGAAAGACCTACTAACATCGTTGGCCATTTTCCCATCCAAATACTATCCTCTTTAGTTGTGTACGAAACTCAAAGTGTTGTAACGCTCAACATTTGGCATAATTACTATTAAAATCGGTAAAAATGGCTTTTCGATAATATATTATGGAATGTTACTAATCTCGAAATATCATTTCCTTTCAAAATAGATCCCTCCTTAGGTTTTTTACTAATCCCGGGCCATTGGTTTCAAACAGGATATTTTCCAAGTATATAGCAACTACCCTTGAAAGTGCTCTGAAAGCGCTTTTGAACTAGAAAATGACCTTTAAAAGCTGACGAACCTTAAAATCTTGGTTGGAAACTGAGGACCATGCGACCTACTGACAACGTTGGCCCTTTTCCCATCCAAATACTATCCTCTTGAGTTGTTTACGAAACTCAAAGTGTTATAACGCTCAACATTTGGCATAATTACTATTAAAATCGGTAAAAATGGCTTTTCGATAGCATATTATGAAATGTTACTAAACTCTAAACATCATTTCCCATCAAAATAGATCCCTCCTTAGTTTTTTTACTAATCCGTGCCATTGGTTTCAAACAAGATATTTTCCTAGTATATAGGAACTACACTTGAAAGCAATCTGAAAGCGCTATGGAACTAGAAAATGACCTTTAAGAGCTGATAAACCTTAAAATCCTGGTTGAAAACTGAGGACCATGCGACCTACTGACATCGTTGGCCCTTTTCCCATCCAAATACTATCCTCTTGAGTTGTTTACGAAACTCAAAGTGTTGTAACCCTCAACATTTGTCATAATTACTATTAAAGTCGTTAAAATTGGCTTTTCGATAGCATATTATGGAATGTTATTAAACTCTAAACATCATTTCCCATCAAAATAGATCCCTCCTTAGTTTTTTTACTAATCCCGGGTCATTGGTTTCAAACAGGTATTTTCCTGGTATATAGGAACTACCCTTGAAAGCGCTATGGAACTAGAAAATAACCTTTAAAAGCTGATAAACCTTAAAATCCTTGTTGAAAACTGAGGACCATACGACCTACTGACATCGTTGGCCCTTTTCCCATCCAAATACTCTCCTCTTGAGTTGTTTACGAAACTCAAAGTGTTGTAACGCTCAACATTTGGCATAATTACTATTAAAATCGGTAAAAATGGCTTTTCGATAGCATATTATGGAATGTTACTAAACTCGAAATATCATTTCCCATCAAAATAGATCCCTCCTTAGGTTTTTTCCTAATCCCGGGCCATTGGTTTCAAACAGGATATTTTCCTAGTATATAGGAACTACCCTTGAAAGCTCTCTGAAAGCGCTCTGGAACTAGAAAATGACCTTTAAGAGCTGATAAACCTTAAAATCTTGGTTGAAAACTGAGGACCATGCGACCTACTGAAATCATTGGCCCTTTTCCCATCCAAATACTTTCCTCTTGAGTTGTTTACGAAACTCAAAGTGTTGTAACGCTCAACATTTGGCATAATTACTATTAAAATCGGTAAAACTGGCTTTTCCATCGCATATTATGCAATGTTCCTAAACTCTAAACACCATTTCCCATCAAAATATAGACCTCTCCTTAGTTTTTTTACTAATCCCGGGCCATTGGTTTCAAACAGGATATTTTCCTAGTGTATAGGAACTACCCTTGAAAGAGCTCTGGAACTAGAAAATGACCTTTAAGAGCTGATAAACCTTAAAATCTTGGTTGAAAGACCTACTAACATCGTGGGCCATTTTCCCATCCAAATACTATCCTCTTTAGTTGTGTACGAAACTCAAAGTGTTGTAACGCTCAACATTTGGCATAATTACTATTAAAATCGGTAAAAATGGCTTTTCGATAATATATTATGGAATGTTACTAATCTCGAAATATCATTTCCTTTCAAAATAGATCCCTCCTTAGGTTTTTTACTAATCCCGGGCCATTGGTTTCAAACAGGATATTTTCCAAGTATATAGCAACTACCCTTGAAAGTGCTCTGAAAGCGCTTTTGAACTAGAAAATGACCTTTAAAAGCTGATGAACCTTAAAATCTTGGTTGGAAACTGAGGACCATGCGACCTACTGACAACGTTGGCCCTTTTCCCATCCAAATACTATCCTCTTGAGTTGTTTACGAAACTCAAAGTGTTATAACGCTCAACATTTGGCATAATTACTATTAAAATCGGTAAAAATGGCTTTTCGATAGCATATTATGAAATGTTACTAAACTCTAAACATCATTTCCCATCAAAATAGATCCCTCCTTAGTTTTTTTACTAATCCGTGCCATTGGTTTCAAACAAGATATTTTCCTAGTATATAGGAACTACACTTGAAAGCAATCTGAAAGCGCTATGGAACTAGAAAATGACCTTTAAGAGCTGATAAACCTTAAAATCCTGGTTGAAAACTGAGGACCATGCGACCTACTGACATCGTTGGCCCTTTTCCCATCCAAATACTATCCTCTTGAGTTGTTTACGAAACTCAAAGTGTTGTAACGCTCAACATTTGGCATAATTACTATTAAAATCGGTAAAAACTGGATTTTCGATAGCATAATATATAATTTTCCTAAAATCTAAACACCATTTGCCATCAAAATAGATCCATCCTTAGTTTTTTTACTAATCCCGGGTCATTGGTTTCAAACATGATATTTTCCTAGTAAATATGAACTACCCTTGAAAGCGCCCTCGAACTAGAAAATGACCTTTAAAAGCTGATAAACCTTAAAATCCTGGTTGAAAACTGAGGACCATGCAACCGACTGACATCGTTGGCCCTTTTCCCATCAAAATACTGTCATCTTGAGTAGTTCACGAAACTCAAAGTGTTGTAACGCTCAACATTTGGCATAATTACTAATAAAATCGGTAAAACTGGCTTTTCGTTAGCATATTATGGAATGTTACTAAACTCGAAACATCATTTCCCATAAAAATAGATCCCTCCTTAGTTTATTTACTAATCACGTGACATTTTTTTAAACAAGATATTTTCCTAGTATATAGGAACTATCCTTGAAAGCGCTATGGAACTAGAAAATGACCTTTAAGAGCTCATAAACCTTAAAATCTTGGTTGAAAACTGAGGACCATGCGACCTACTGACATCGTTGGCCCTTTTCCCATCCAAATACTATCCTCTTGAGTTGTTTACGAAACTCAAAGTGTAGTAACCCTCAACATTTGTCATAATTACTATTAAAGTCGTTAAAATTGGCTTTTCGATAGCATATTATGGAATGTTATTAAACTCTAAACATCATTTCCCATCAAAATAGATCCCTCCTTAGTTTTTTTACTAATCCCGGGTCATTGGTTTCAAACAGGTATTTTCCTGGTATATAGGAACTACCCTTGAAAGCGCTATGGAACTAGAAAATAACCTTTAAAAGCTGATAAACCTTAAAATCCTGGTTGAAAACTGAGGACCATGCGACCTACTGACATCGTTGGCCCTTTTCCCATCCAAATACTCTCCTCTTGAGTTGGTTACGAAACTCAAAGTTTTGTAACGCTCAACATTTGGCATAATTACTATTAAAATCGGTAAAAATGGCTTTTCGATAGCATATTATGGAATGTTACTAAACTCGAAATATCATTTCCCATCAAAATGGATCCCTCCTTAGGTTTTTTCCTAATCCCGGGCCATTGGTTTCAAACAGGATATTTTCCTAGTATATAGGAACTACCCTTGAAAGCTCTCTGAAAGCGCTCTGGAACTAGAAAATGACCTTTAAGAGCTGATAAACCTTAAAATCTTGGTTGAAAACTGAGGACCATGCGACCTACTTAAATCGTTGGCCCTTTTCCCATCCAAATACTTTCCTCTTGAGTTGTTTACGAAACAGAAAGTGTTGTAACGCTCAACATTTGGCATAATAACTATTAAAATCGGTAAAACTGGCTTTTCCATCGCATATTATGCAATGTTCCTAAACTCTAAACACCATTTCCCATCAAAATAGACCTCTCCTTAGTTTTTTTACTAATCCCGGGCCATTGGTTTCAAACAGGATATTTTCCTAGTGTATAGGAACTACCCTTGAAAGCGCTCTGGAACTAGAAAATGACCTTTAAGAGCTGATAAACCTTAAAATCTTGGTTGAAAGACCTACTAACATCGTTGGCCCTTTTCCCATCCAAATGCTATCCTCTTGAGTTGTGTACGAAACTCAAAGTGTTGTAACGCTCAACATTTGGCATAATTACTATTAAAATCGGTAAAAATGGCTTTTCGATAATATATTATGGAATGTTACTAATCTCGAATTACATTTCCCTTCAAAATAGATCCCTCCTTAGGTTTTTTACTAATCCCGGTCCATTGGTTTCAAACAGGATATTTTCCTAGTATATAGCAACTACCCTTGAAAGTGCTTTGGAACTAGAAAATGACCTTTAAAAGATGATAAACCTTAAAATCTTGGTTGGAAACTGAGGACCATGCAACCTACTGACATCGTAGGCCCTTTTCCCATATAAATACTATCCTCTTGAGTTGTTTACGAAACTCAAAGTGTTATAACGCTCAACATTTGGCATAATTACTATTAAAATCGGTAAAAATGGCTTTTTCGATAGCATATTATGAAATGTTACTAAACTCTAAACATCATTTCCCATCAAAATAGATCCCTCCTTAGTTTTTTTTACTAATCCCGTGCCATTGGTTTCAAAGAAGATATTTTCCTAGTATATAGGAACTACACTTGAAAGCAATCTGAAAGCGCCCTGGAACTAGAAAATGACCTTTAAGAGCTGATAAACCTTAAAATCCTGGTTGAAAACTAAGGACCATGCAACCGACTGACATCGTTGGCCCTTTTCCCATCAAAATACTGTCATCTTGAGTTGTTTACGAAACTCAAAGTGTTGTAACGCTCAAGATTTGGCATAATTACTATTAAAGTCGGTAAAACTGGCTTTTCGTTAGCATATTATGGAATGTTACTAAACTCGAAACATCATTTCCCATCAAAATAGATCCCTCCTTAGTTTATTTACTAATCACGTGACATTTGTTTCAAACAAGATATTTTCCTAGTATATAGGAACTATCCTTGAAAGCGCTATGGAACTAGAAAATGACCTTTAAGAGCTCATAAACCTTAAAATCTTGGTTGAAAACTGAGGACCATGCGACCTACTGACATCGTTGGCCCTTTTCCCATCCAAATACTATCCTCTTGAGTTGTTTACGAAACTCAAAGTGTTGTAACGCTCAACATTTGGCATAATTACTATTAAAATCGGTAAAAATGGCTTTTCGATAGCATATTATGGAATGTTACTAAACTCGAAATATCATTTCCCATCAAAATAGATCCCTCCTTAGGTTTTTTCCTAATCCCGGGCCATTGGTTTCAAACAGGATATTTTCCTAGTATATAGGAACTACCCTTGAAAGCTCTCTGAAAGCGCTCTGGAACTAGAAAATGACCTTTAAGAGCTGATAAACCTTAAAATCTTGGTTGAAAACTGAGGACCATGCGACCTACTTAAATCGTTGGCCCTTTTCCCATCCAAATACTTTCCTCTTGAGTTGTTTACGAAACAGAAAGTGTTGTAACGCTCAACATTTGGCATAATAACTATTAAAATCGGTAAAACTGGCTTTTCCATCGCATATTATGCAATGTTCCTAAACTCTAAACACCATTTCCCATCAAAATAGACCTCTCCTTAGTTTTTTTACTAATCCCGGGCCATTGGTTTCAAACAGGATATTTTCCTAGTGTATAGGAACTACCCTTGAAAGCGCTCTGGAACTAGAAAATGACCTTTAAGAGCTGATAAACCTTAAAATCTTGGTTGAAAGACCTACTAACATCGTTGGCCCTTTTCCCATCCAAATGCTATCCTCTTGAGTTGTGTACGAAACTCAAAGTGTTGTAACGCTCAACATTTGGCATAATTACTATTAAAATCGGTAAAAATGGCTTTTCGATAATATATTATGGAATGTTACTAATCTCGAATTACATTTCCCTTCAAAATAGATCCCTCCTTAGGTTTTTTACTAATCCCGGTCCATTGGTTTCAAACAGGATATTTTCCTAGTATATAGCAACTACCCTTGAAAGTGCTTTGGAACTAGAAAATGACCTTTAAAAGATGATAAACCTTAAAATCTTGGTTGGAAACTGAGGACCATGCAACCTACTGACATCGTAGGCCCTTTTCCCATATAAATACTATCCTCTTGAGTTGTTTACGAAACTCAAAGTGTTATAACGCTCAACATTTGGCATAATTACTATTAAAATCGGTAAAAATGGCTTTTTCGATAGCATATTATGAAATGTTACTAAACTCTAAACATCATTTCCCATCAAAATAGATCCCTCCTTAGTTTTTTTTACTAATCCCGTGCCATTGGTTTCAAAGAAGATATTTTCCTAGTATATAGGAACTACACTTGAAAGCAATCTGAAAGCGCCCTGGAACTAGAAAATGACCTTTAAGAGCTGATAAACCTTAAAATCCTGGTTGAAAACTAAGGACCATGCAACCGACTGACATCGTTGGCCCTTTTCCCATCAAAATACTGTCATCTTGAGTTGTTTACGAAACTCAAAGTGTTGTAACGCTCAAGATTTGGCATAATTACTATTAAAGTCGGTAAAACTGGCTTTTCGTTAGCATATTATGGAATGTTACTAAACTCGAAACATCATTTCCCATCAAAATAGATCCCTCCTTAGTTTATTTACTAATCACGTGACATTTGTTTCAAACAAGATATTTTCCTAGTATATAGGAACTATCCTTGAAAGCGCTATGGAACTAGAAAATGACCTTTAAGAGCTCATAAACCTTAAAATCTTGGTTGAAAACTGAGGACCATGCGACCTACTGACATCGTTGGCCCTTTTCCCATCCAAATACTATCCTCTTGAGTTGTTTACGAAACTCAAAGTGTAGTAACCCTCAACATTTGTCATAATTACTATTAAAGTCGTTAAAATTGGCTTTTCGATAGCATATTATGGAATGTTATTAAACTCTAAACATCATTTCCCATCAAAATAGATCCCTCCTTAGTTTTTTTACTAATCCCGGGTCATTGGTTTCAAACAGGTATTTTCCTGGTATATAGGAACTACCCTTGAAAGCGCTATGGAACTAGAAAATAACCTTTAAAAGCTGATAAACCTTAAAATCCTGGTTGAAAACTGAGGACCATGCGACCTACTGACATCGTTGGCCCTTTTCCCATCCAAATACTCTCCTCTTGAGTTGGTTACGAAACTCAAAGTTTTGTAACGCTCAACATTTGGCATAATTACTATTAAAATCGGTAAAAATGGCTTTTCGATAGCATATTATGGAATGTTACTAAACTCGAAATATCATTTCCCATCAAAATGGATCCCTCCTTAGGTTTTTTCCTAATCCCGGGCCATTGGTTTCAAACAGGATATTTTCCTAGTATATAGGAACTACCCTTGAAAGCTCTCTGAAAGCGCTCTGGAACTAGAAAATGACCTTTAAGAGCTGATAAACCTTAAAATCTTGGTTGAAAACTGAGGACCATGCGACCTACTTAAATCGTTGGCCCTTTTCCCATCCAAATACTTTCCTCTTGAGTTGTTTACGAAACAGAAAGTGTTGTAACGCTCAACATTTGGCATAATAACTATTAAAATCGGTAAAACTGGCTTTTCCATCGCATATTATGCAATGTTCCTAAACTCTAAACACCATTTCCCATCAAAATAGACCTCTCCTTAGTTTTTTTACTAATCCCGGGCCATTGGTTTCAAACAGGATATTTTCCTAGTGTATAGGAACTACCCTTGAAAGCGCTCTGGAACTAGAAAATGACCTTTAAGAGCTGATAAACCTTAAAATCTTGGTTGAAAGACCTACTAACATCGTTGGCCCTTTTCCCATCCAAATGCTATCCTCTTGAGTTGTGTACGAAACTCAAAGTGTTGTAACGCTCAACATTTGGCATAATTACTATTAAAATCGGTAAAAATGGCTTTTCGATAATATATTATGGAATGTTACTAATCTCGAATTACATTTCCCTTCAAAATAGATCCCTCCTTAGGTTTTTTACTAATCCCGGTCCATTGGTTTCAAACAGGATATTTTCCTAGTATATAGCAACTACCCTTGAAAGTGCTTTGGAACTAGAAAATGACCTTTAAAAGATGATAAACCTTAAAATCTTGGTTGGAAACTGAGGACCATGCAACCTACTGACATCGTAGGCCCTTTTCCCATATAAATACTATCCTCTTGAGTTGTTTACGAAACTCAAAGTGTTATAACGCTCAACATTTGGCATAATTACTATTAAAATCGGTAAAAATGGCTTTTTCGATAGCATATTATGAAATGTTACTAAACTCTAAACATCATTTCCCATCAAAATAGATCCCTCCTTAGTTTTTTTTACTAATCCCGTGCCATTGGTTTCAAAGAAGATATTTTCCTAGTATATAGGAACTACACTTGAAAGCAATCTGAAAGCGCCCTGGAACTAGAAAATGACCTTTAAGAGCTGATAAACCTTAAAATCCTGGTTGAAAACTAAGGACCATGCAACCGACTGACATCGTTGGCCCTTTTCCCATCAAAATACTGTCATCTTGAGTTGTTTACGAAACTCAAAGTGTTGTAACGCTCAAGATTTGGCATAATTACTATTAAAGTCGGTAAAACTGGCTTTTCGTTAGCATATTATGGAATGTTACTAAACTCGAAACATCATTTCCCATCAAAATAGATCCCTCCTTAGTTTATTTACTAATCACGTGACATTTGTTTCAAACAAGATATTTTCCTAGTATATAGGAACTATCCTTGAAAGCGCTATGGAACTAGAAAATGACCTTTAAGAGCTCATAAACCTTAAAATCTTGGTTGAAAACTGAGGACCATGCGACCTACTGACATCGTTGGCCCTTTTCCCATCCAAATACTATCCTCTTGAGTTGTTTACGAAACTCAAAGTGTTGTAACGCTCAACATTTGGCATAATTACTATTAAAATCGGTAAAAATGGCTTTTCGATAGCATATTATGGAATGTTACTAAACTCGAAATATCATTTCCCATCAAAATAGATCCCTCCTTAGGTTTTTTCCTAATCCCGGGCCATTGGTTTCAAACAGGATATTTTCCTAGTATATAGGAACTACCCTTGAAAGCTCTCTGAAAGCGCTCTGGAACTAGAAAATGACCTTTAAGAGCTGATAAACCTTAAAATCTTGGTTGAAAACTGAGTACCATGCGACCTACTGACATCGTTGGCCCTTTTCCCATCCAAATACTTTCATCTTGAGTTGTTTACGAAACTCAAAGTGTTGTAACGCTCAACATTTGGCATAATAACTATTAAAATCGGTAAAACTGGCTTTTCCATCGCATATTGTGCAATGTTCCTAAACTCTAAACACCATTTCCCATCAAAATAGACCTCTCCTTAGTTTTTTTACTAATCCCGGGCCATTGGTTTCAAACAGGATATTTTCCTAGTGTATAGGAACTACCCTTGAAAGCGCTCTGGAACTAGAAAATGACCTTTAAGAGCTGATAAACCTTAAAATCTTGGTTGAAAGACCTACTAACATCGTTGGCCCTTTTCCCATCCAAATACTATCCTCTTGAGTTGTGTACAAAACTCAAAGTGTTGTAACGCTCAACATTTGGCATAATTACTATTAAAATCGGTAAAAATGGCTTTTTCGATAGCATATTATGAAATGTTACTAAACTCTAAACATCATTTCCCATCAAAATAGATCCCTCCTTAGTTTTTTTTACTAATCCCGTGCCATTGGTTTCAAAGAAGATATTTTCCTAGTATATAGGAACTACACTTGGAAGCAATCTGAAAGCGCTATGGAACTAGAAAATGACCTTTAAGAGCTGATAAACCTTAAAATCCTGGTTGAAAACTGAGGACCATGCGACCTACTGACATCGTTGGCCCTTTTCCCATCCAAATACTATCCTCTTGAGTTGTTTACGAAACTCAAAGTGTTGTAACGCTCAACATTTGGCATAATTACTATTAAAATCGGTAAAAACTGGATTTTCGATAGCATAATATAGAATTTTCCTAAAATCTAAACACCATTTGCCATCAAAATAGATCCCTCCTTAGTTTTTTTACTAATCCCGGGTCATTGGTTTCAAACATGATATTTTCCTAGTAAATATGAACTACCCTTGAAAGCGCCCAGGAACTAGAAAATGACCTTTAAAAGCTGATAAACCTTAAAATCCTGGTTGAAAACTGAGGACCATGCAACCTACTGACATCGTTGTCCATTTTCCCATCCAAATACTGTCATCTTGAGTAGTTCGCGAAACTCAGAGTGTTGTAACGCTCAACATTTGGCATAATTACTATTAAAATCGGTAAAACTGGCTTTTAGTTAGCATATTATGGAATGTTACTAAACTCGAAACATCATTTCCCATCAAAATAGATCCCTCCTTAGTTTATTTACTAATCACGGGACATTTGTTTCAAACAAGATATTTTCCTAGTATATAGGAACTGTCCTTGAAAGCGCTATGGAACTAGAAAATGACCTTTAAGAGCTGATAAACCTTAAAATCCTGGTTGAAAACTGAGGACCAGGCGACCTACTGACATCGTTGGCCCGTTTCCCATCCAAATACTATTCTCTTGAGTTGTTTACGAAACTCAAAGTGTTGTAACCCTCAACATTTGTCATAATTACTATTAAAATCGGTAAAATTGGCTTTTCGATAGCATATTATGGAATGTTATTAAACTCTAAACATCATTTCCCATAAAAATATATCCCTCCTTAGTTTTTTTACTAATCCCGGGTCATTGGTTTAAAACAGGATATTTTCCTGGTATATAGGAACTACCCTTGAAAGCGCTATGGAACTAGAAAATAACCTTTAAGAGCTGATAAACCTTAAAATCCTGGTTGAAAACTGAGGACCATGTGACCTACTGACATCGTTGGCCCTTTTCCCATCCAAATAATATCCTCTTGAGTTGTTTACGAAGTTCAAAGTGCTGTAATGCTCAACATTTGGCTTAATTACTATTAAAATCGGTAAAACTGGCTTTTTGATAATATAGTATAGAATTTGCCTAAAATCTAAACACCATTTCCCATCAAAATAGATCCCTGCTTAGTTTTTTTACTAATCCCGGGTCATTGGTTTCAAACAGGATATTTTCCTAGTATATTGGAACTACCCTTGAAAGCGCTTTGGAACTAGAAAACGACCTTTAAGAGCTGATAAACCTTAACATCTTGGTTGAAAATTGAGGACCATGCGACCTACTGACATCGTTGGACCTTTTCCCATCCAAATACTATCCTCTTGAGTTGTGTACGAAACTCAAAGTGTTGTAACGCTCAACCTTTGGCATAATTATTATTAAAATCAGTAAAACTGGCTTTTCGATAGCATATTATGCAATGTTCGTAAACTCTAAACACCATTTCACATCAAAATAGATCCCTCCTTAGTTTTTTTTACTAATCCCGGTTCATTGGTTTCAAACATGATATTTTCCTAGTATATAGGAACTACCCTTTAAAGCGCTTTGAAAGCGCTCTGGAACTAGAAAACGACCTTTAAGAGCTGATAAACCTTAAATTATTTGTTGAAAACTGAGGACTATGTGACCTATTGACATCGTTGTCCCTTTTCCCATCCAAATACTATCCTCTTGAGTTGTTTACGAAACTCAAAGTGTTGTAACGCTCAACCTTTGGCATAATTACTATTAAAATCGGTAAAACTGGCCTTTCGATAGCATATTATGCAATGTTCCTAAACTCTAAACATCATTTCACATCAAAATAGATCCCTCCTTAGTTTTTTTTTACTAATCCCGGGTCATTGGTTTCAAACATGATATTTTCCTAGTATATAAGAACTATCCTTTAAAGCGCTCTGGAACTAGAAAATGACCTTTAAGAGATGATAAATCTTAAAATCTTGGCTAAAAACTGAGGACCATGCGACCTACTGACATCGTTGGCCATTTTTCCCATCCAAATACTATCCTCTTGAGTTGTTTAAGAAACTCGAAGTGCTGTAACGCTCAACATTTGTCATAATTACTATTGAAATCGGTAAAACTAGCTTTTTAATAGCATATTATAGAATTTTCCTAAAATTGAAACACCATTTTCCATCAAAATAAATCCCTCCTTAGTTTTTTTATTAATCCCAGGTCATTGGTTTCAAACAAGATATTTTCATAGTATATAAGAACTACCCTTAAAAGCGCTCTGGAACTAAAAAACGACCTTAAAGAGCTGATAAATCTTAAAATCTTGGTTGAAAATAGAGGACCATGCGACCTACTGACATCGTTGGCCCTTTTCCCATCCAAATACTATCCTCTTGAGTTGTTTAAGAAACTCAAAGTGGTGTAACGCTCAACATTTGTCATAATTACTATTGAAATCGGTAAAACTGGATTTTAAATAGCATATTATGGAATTTTCCTAAAATCGAAACACCATTTTCCATACAAATAGATGCCTCCTTAGTTTTTTTACTAATCCCGGGTCACTGGTTTCAAACAGGATATCTTCCTAGTATATAGGAACTACCCATGAAAGCGCTCTTGAACTAGATTTTTAAACGATTTTTAAGAGCTGATAAACCTAAAAATCTTGGTTGAAAATTGAGGACCATGTGACGTACTGACATCGTGGCCTTTTCCCTTCCAAATTCTATATTCTTGAGTTGTTTAAGAAATTCAAAGTGTTGTAACGCTCAACATTTGTCATAATTACTATTGAAATCGACAAAATTAGCTTTTTAATAATATATTATGGAATTTTCCTAAAATCTAAACACCATTTTCCATCAAAATAAATCCCTCCTTAGATTTTTACTAACCCCGGGTCATTGGTTTCAAACAGGATAATTTCATAGTATATAAAAACTACCCTTGAAAGCGCTCTGGAACTAGAAAACTACTTTTAAGAGTTGATAAACCTTAAAATCTTGGTTGAAAACTGAGGACCATGTGACATACAGACATCGTTGTCTCTTTTCCCATCCAAATACACTCCTCTTGAGTTGTTTAAGAAACTCAAAGTACTGTAACGATCAACATTTGGCATAATTAATATTAAAATCAGTAAATCTGGCTTTTCGATAGCATATTATGGAATTTTCCTAAACTCTAAACACCATTTCCTATCAAAATAGATCCCTCCTTAGGCTTTTTACTAATCCCTTGTCATTGGTTTCAAACAAGATACTTTCCTAGTATATAGGAACTACCCTTGAAAGCGCTCTGAAAGCGCTTCGGAACTAGAAAACGACCTTTAAGAGCTGATAAACCTTAAAATATTGGTAGAAATTTGAGGACCATATGACGTACTGATATGGTTGCCCTTTTCTCATCCAATTACACTCCTCATGAGTTGTTTAAGAAACTCGAAGTGATGTAACGCTCAACATTTGGCATAATTACTATTAAAATCGGTAAAACTGGAATTTCAATGGCATATTATGGAATTTGCCTAAAATCTAAACACCATTTCCCATCAAAATAGATCCCTCCTTAGTTTTTTTACTATTACCGGGTCATTGGTTTCAAACAGGATATTTTCCTAGTACATAAGAAGTACCCTTGAAAGCGCTCTGAAAATTCTCTGGAACTAGAAAACGACCTTTAAGAGCTGATAAACCTTAAAATCTTAGTTGAAAACTGAGGACCATGTGGTATCCTGACACCTTTGTCCCTTTTCACATACAAATACTATCCTCTTGAGTTGTTTACGAAACTCAAAGTGCTGTAATGCTCAATATTTGGCATAATTACTATTAAAATCGGTAAAACTGGCTTTTCGATAGCATATTATGGAATTTTCCTAAATTATAAACACCATTTCCCATCAAAATAGATCCCTCCTTAATTTTTTTACTAATCCTTGGTTATTGGTTTCAAACAGGATTTTTTCCTAGTATAGAGGAACTACCCTTGAAAGCGCTTTGGAACTAGAAAATGACTTTTAAGAGCTGATAAACCTTAAAATCTTGGTTGAAAACTGAGGACCATGTGACGTACTGAAATCGTTGGCCTTTTCCCCATCCAAATACTATCTTCTTGAGTTGTTTAAGAAACTCACAGTGCTGTAACGCTCGATATTTGTTATAATTACTATTGAAATCGGTATAAACTGGCTTTTAGATAGCATATTATGGAATTTTCCTAAAATAAAAACACCATTTTCCATCAAAATACATCCCTCCTTATTTTTTAACTAATCCCGAGTCATTGGTTGCAAACAGGATATTTTCGTAGTATATAGGATATACCCTTGAAAGCACTCTGAAAATGCTCTGGAACTAGAAAACGACCTTTAAGAACTGATAAACCTTAAAATCTTGGTTGAAAACTGAAGACCATGTGACGTACCGACATTGTTTTCCCTTTTCCCATCCAAATACTATCCTCTTAAGTTGTTTAAGAAACTCAAAGTGCTGTAATGCTCAACATTTGGCATAATTACTATTAAAATCGGTAAAACTGGCTTTTCGATAACATATTATGGAATTTTCCTAAATTATAAACACCATTTCCCATCAAAATAGATCCCTCCTTAGTTTTTTTACTAATCTCGGGTCATTGGTTTCAAACAGGATATTTTCCTAGTATATAGGAACTACCCTAGAAAGCGCTCTGAAAGTGCTCAAGAACTAGAAAACGAATTTTAAGAACTTATAAACCTTACAATGTTGGTTGAAAACTGAGGACCATGTGACGTACTGACATCGTTTGCCCTTTTCTCATCCAAATACACTCCTCTTAAGTTGTTTAAGAAACTCGAAGTGTTGTAACGCTCAACATTTGGCATAATTACGATTAAAATCGGTAAAACTGGCTTTTCCATAGCATATTATGGAATTTACAATAAAATCTAAACACCATTTCCAATCAAAATAGATCCTACCTTAGTTTTTTTACTAATCTCGGGTCATTGGTTTCAAACAAGATATTTTCCTAGTATATAGGAACTACCCTTGAAAGCGCTCTAAAAGTGCTCAGGAACTAGAAAACAACTTTTAAGAGCTGTTAAACCTTACAATCTTGGTTGAAAACTGAGGACCATGTGACGTACTGATATCGTTGGCCCTTTTCTCATCCAAATACACTCCTTTCGAGTTGTTTAAGAAACTCGAAGTGGTGTAACGCTCAACATTTGGCATAATTACTATTAAAATCGGTAAAACTGGCTTTTCGATAGCATATTATGGAATTTGCCTAAAATATAACCACCATTTCCCATCAAAATAGATCCCTTCTTAGCTTTTTTACTAATCTCGGGTCATTGGTTTCAAACAGGATATTTTCCTAGTATATAGGAACTACCCTTGAAAGCACTCTGAAAGCGCTCAAGAATTAGAAAACGACTTTTAAGAGCTGATAAACCTTAAAATCTTGGTTGAAAATTGAGGACCATGTGACGTACTAACATCGTTGGCCCTTTTCCCATCCAAATACTATATTCTTGAGTTGTTTAAGAAACTCAAAGTGTTTTAACGCTCAACATTTGTCATAATTACTATTGAAATCGGCAAAACTAGCTTTTTAATGCCATATTATGGAATTTTCCTAAAATCTAAACACCATTTTCCATCAAAATAAATCCCTCCTTAGTTTTTTTACTAATCCCGGGTCATTGGTTTCAAACAGGATAATTTCATAGTATATAAGAACTACCCTTGAAAGCGCTCTGAAAGCGCTCTGGAACTAGAAAACTCCTTTTAAGAGCTGATAAACCTTAAAATCTTGGTTGAAAACTGAGGACCATTTGACATACGGACATCGTTGGCTATTTTCCCATCATAATACACTCCTCTTGAGTTGTTTAAGAAACTCAAAGTACTGTAACGATCAACATTTGGCATAATTACTATTAAAATCAGCAAAACTGGCTTTTCAATAGCATTTTATGGAATTTTCCTAAACTCTAAACACCATTTCCTATAAAAATAGATACCTCTTTAGTTTTTTTTACTAATCCCGGGTCATTGGTTTCAAACAAGATATTTTCCTAGCATATATGAACTACCCTTGAAAGCGCTCTGAAAGCGCTACGGAACTAGAAAACGACCTTTAAGAGCTGATAAACCTTAAAATCTTGGTTAAAAACTGAGGACCATGTGACGTACTGAAATCGTTGTCCCTTTTCTCATCCAAATACACTCCTCGTGAGTTGTTTAGGAAACTCGAATTGTTGTAACGCTCAACATTTGGCATAATTACTATTAAAATCGGTAAAACTGGCTTTTCGATAGCACATTATGGAATTTGCCTAAAATATAAACACCATTTCCCATCAAAATAGATCCCTCCTTAGTTTATTTACTAATCCCGGGTCATTAGTTTCAAACAGGATATTTTCCTGGTATATAGGAACTACCATTGAAAGCGCTCAGGAACTAGAAAATGACTTTTAAGAGCTGATAAACCTTAAAATCTTGGTTGAAAACTGAGGACCATGTGACGTACTGACATCTTTGGCCTTTTTCCCATCCAAATACTATCTTCTTGAGTTGTTTAAGAAACTCACAGTGCTGTAACGCTCAACATTTGTTATAATTACTATTGAAATCGGTATAAACTGGCTTTTAGATAGCATATTATGGAATTTTCCTAAAATCAAAACACCATTTTCCATCAAAATACATCCCTCCTTATTTTTTTACTAATCCCGAGTCATTGGTTTCAAACAGGATATTTTCGTAGTATATAGGATATACCCTTGAAAGCGCTCTGAAAATGCTCTGGAACTAGAAAACGACCTTTAAGAGCTGATAAACATTAAAATCTTGGTTGAAAACTGAGGACCATGTGACGTACTGACACCTTTGGCCCTTTTACCATACAAATACTATCCTTTTGAGTTGTCTACGAAACTCAAAGTGTTGTAGCGCTCAACATTTTGCATAATTACTATTAAAATCTGTAAAAATGGCTTTTCGTTAGTATATTATGGAATGTTACTAAACTCTAAACTCCATTTCCCATCAAAATAGATCCCTCCTTAATTTTTTTACTAATCCTTGGTCATTGGTTTCAAACATGATATTTTCATAGTATATAGAACTAACCTTGAAAGCGCTTCGGAACTAGAAAACGACCTATAAGAGCTGATAAACCTTTAAATCTTGGTTGAAAACTGAGGACCATGTGACGTACTGATATCGTTGGCCCTTTTCACATCAAAATAAACTCCCCTCGAGTTTTTTAAGAAACTCGAAGTGCTGTAACGCTCAACATTTGGCATAATTACTATTAAAAACGGTAAAACTGGCTTTTAGATAGCATATTATGGAATTTGCCTAAAATCTAAACACCATTTCCCATCAAAATAAATCCCTCCTTAGTTTTTTTACTAATCTCGGGTCATTGGTTTAAAACAGGATATTTTCCTAGTATATAGGAACTACCCTTGAAAGCGCTCTGAAAGCGCTCAGGAACTAGAAACGAGTTTTAAGAGTTGATAAACCTTAAAATCTTGGTTGAAAACTGAGGACCATGTGACGTACTGACATCTTTAGCCCTTTTCTCATCCAAATACATTCCTCTCGAGTTGTTTAAGAAACTCGAAGTGCTGTAACACTCAACATTTGGCATAATAACTATTAAAATCGGTAAAACTGGCTTTTCGATAGCATATTATGGAATTTTCCTAAAATATAAACACCATTTCCCATCAAAATAGATCCCTCCTTAGTTTTTTTACAAATCTCAGGTCATTGGTTTCAAACAGGATATTTTCCTAGTATATGAGAACTACCCTTGAAAGCGCTCAGGAACTAGAAAACGACTTTTAAGAGCTGATAAACCTTAAAATCTAGGTTGAAAACTGAGTACCATGTGACCTACTGACATCGTTGGCACGTGGTCAAAGTGATGTAACGCTCAACATTTGGCATAATTACTATAAAAATCGATAAAAATAGCTTTTCGATATAGCATATTATGGATTTTGCCAAAAATCTAAACACCATTTTCCATGAAATAGATCCCTCCTTAGTTTTTTTACTAATCCCGGATCATTGGTTTCAAACTGGATATTTTCCTTGTATATAAGAACTACCCTTGAAAGCGGTCTCGAACTAGAAAACGACCTTTAAGAGATGATAAACCTTAAAATCTTGGTTTAAAACTGAGGACTATGTGACCTACTGACATCGTTGGCCCTTTTCCCATCAAAATACTATTCTCTTGAGTTGTTTACGAAACTCAAAGTGCTGTAACGCTCAATATTTGGCATAATTACTATTAAAATCGATAAAACTGGCTTTTCGATATAGCATATTATGGAATTTTCCAAAAATCTAAACACCATGTAGTTGCAGGAAATCCTACACTACACCCCTCATATGATTTCATTATTACTCAACTCACTTTTAGGTTTACACTCTTAATTTTATTGATCAATCTTTGAATGTTCTTACAAGAAAAGATAAAGGAATCAATAATGATCTCTTCTCTAGACTTTCTCTCTCCTATTTACTTGTTTCTTACTCAAAAAGATCTTTCTCTCTTCTTTACAACTTGAACGACTATTTATAGGGAAATACATAGTGGATGACAGCTAATCTGTCCTTTATTTTCGGGTATGATTTGCGACATTCTCGCAACCTTACAAATGTTAATTTCGCAAGCTTTCTAATTTTCGCAGAACTATCACATCTTTCTCGTGATTCTAGATGACGTCGTTTATCGTATCATTTCTGAAATTGTTCTGCGACGCTGTTGTGTTGTGTAGTTGATAATTTCGCTGAGACATTATCGTTGCGAGATTTTGATCCTACATCTTGCCGCTTCTTATATCTTCTCTGCAAAGTAGAGAATGATGTGATAAATGCCGCAGTTGTTCATCTCTTCATATTCTGCATTTATTACACGTATTCTTTCTTCCATCTGTTTCTTGACACGTCTTCTGTAACTGCTGCTTTTCAACCGCTCACATCTTTTCATCTTAATGATGTTTATTTCTTCGAGTAAAAAAAATCTCCTTTATATACTCTTCTTACTCTTCTTTCCACTTTCTTTTTACTTTCTCTTCTCTTTTTATTCTCTCATCTCTGCAACTCTGTTATTCTTCTCCAAGTTCTGCTACTGTAATTTTTCCGCCTTCAATCTTCTTAGTTTTTATTCATTCCCATACTCTATATTAAAATATGGCTCCAAGTGGTCATAGACATGAGAACAATTTAAAAGATGTCCAAAAAGATCTTGCTGATAAAGGTTTCACACTCTCTACCATTCCTGGTGAAAATGCCAAATCAATTCTTTATGTCAAACTTTTCTCTGACCAGTACTGTGATGATCAATCAATCATAATTTCGCTAGGTCAGATTCTCGCAGGTCTCCCTATTCCTCTTTATGACCCAAATCTTCCTTTATTCAATGAAATTCTCGCTCACCCAGGATTTTCGCGAGCTATCTTCCAACTAAGTGGGGATTGCATCCGTTTGATGCTAGAGTTCGCTAACCGTGGTGCTGGTAAAGGATCTCTGTACTCCAAAGAACTTAGGGATCCTAAATTCGCATACCTAGAGATAATTGCTGAGAAATACACAGTAGCGAGTTTCTTTGAGAATTATGAACTTATCTCCATGAAGAAAGAGAATACTCGTTGGGGTATTCGCTTAAAAAGGAAAGACAACATTGATGAAGATAAAATTCTCATGCAAGATATTGACTGGCACTCTGGTAAAAACACAACTCCTCGCCAATCCAAAGATGATAAATGGTGTGTTTTTCCTTTAATGCTAAAAGGACCTTACATTGCTGGGTCAAATGTTCTTCCTGCGAATTTCGCTGCTTATCAACCTTGGGTTTTCTCTTGGCCCGAGAAGGAGAAAGAAGTATGTTTCTTCCCATTTAGTTCACTTTGCATTTATTTATTTTTCTTTATTATTTTGTTCGCTAACTCTTGCGACATTCTGCAGATCCAAAAACTGAAAGATAGTTATAACATGACTGGGAAAGCTAGTACTCTGTTAGCTCTTCGTTCATACACAGATGAGGTAAGAAATTTTTCCTTATGATCTTGATCTTAAACTGTATATTGTTTCTTCCATTTCTTATTTCTATCTGTGTGTGAAGATTATTGCTGAAATAGAAGAGCCTACTGATGTTGCGAAGACTAGTGATAAAGGTAAAGGTGCTCTTCTTATAGAAAAATCAACTGCTCCTCCTTCAAAGAAAAGGAAAGTCCGTTCTTCTTCCCCTTCAAATATTCCTCTTCAAGAAAATTCCGAAAGTGACAAGGATGATGAGGACAATGATGATCTTGTCGCAAGTGAAGATCTTCCACCTGAATCTTCTATGGCTAATCTCTCTGGCCTCTTTTCTGATTCTCTGCAAGGAATGAGAGATAGCAAATTCGCCAACACCTGCAAGGCTCTCGCTACACTTTGCGATGTCCCTTTGCTGAATGGTGATAGTTCTCTTCGTGGAGTTTCTAGATCAGTGACTCCCGACTTCTTGCATTCCCTCAATAGTCTGGTAAATTTTTATCCTTTTATTTCTTCATTGTCATAACTCAAAATTTCTTTCTATAATAATATTTTTTATATTTTCTCGCAGGCTGGAAAAGCTTCTTTCGTTGTTGCCTCGGATCCAGAGAGGAGACGCGAAAATCTTGAAAAGAAGAATCTTCAATTTGGCACAAAGAATGAAGAATTGGAAGCTGAAGTTAAAGGTCTTCGGGAGAAAAATAGACAACTAGAAATTGATTCTTCTTCGTATAAGAAAAAAATCTCTAGTCTTCAACAAGCTAATAATCAGCTTTACGGTATGTTACTTTTCTCTTTTCCCTTCATTCATTCATCCTGTTGTTTTATCTTATTTAAATGATCCTTTTTGCAGACATTTATGGTCTTTCTGATGAAGCTACCCTTCTTCTTTCATTTCTTAATGCCTTGGATAATGATACCTTCTTGAGCGTCTTAATAATTCCTTAAATAGTTTCTCAAGTGATAGAATTTCATCTCTTTCTCTAAATGAGCTTAGATCTAAATTTCGCCTCTTAGAAATTGACCATAGATCTAGTTTAGGCTTAGCCAACCGATTTAAGCGTCTCCTTCTTGATTCTAAAGAGAAAACCAATGAGTTAAGAACCAAAATTAGCGGTCTCATAGATGATAAGGATCGCATCTCTGATCAAGGTGCTAAGGCTTTGGAGAAATTCCAAGAGACTCTTCTTGAAGTCCAAGTTGAACGAGATGAAGCTAACCTCAAGAACATCGAACTTTGCGAAAGGGAAAATAAAATTCGTTATCGTCTTCTTATAAGTAATGAGGATGAATTTTTTTGGGCTGCGAAAATCTTAGATGATGCCAGAAAATATTTAGGTGTAAATGTTAGTCTCCAAGTTGAGCATACAACCTGATTAGAGATATGATTTCTGACAGAGAAGGTTACTAACTGCTCTTCTTTACTAATCTTTTGCTTCTTATGAATTTTTATCAATTTAATAATTGATTGTCTTTTACTCGCGGATTCTGAAAGTATATATCATGAAAAGATTGAGGAACTCGAAGCTGAAAAGGAGGAACTCGCAAAGAATCTTTCTTCAAGCAACGAAAAGTATTCAAGATTAAAGAATCAAATCAAGATCACTGTTGCGAATTTTAAGAATGATGCTATGCATTTTCGCAATCAAACCATCCAAACGGTTTGTGACGATCATAATATCCCACATTTTGATTATCCTTGTCTCTTCGAAGAAATCCCACAGAATACTCCCAGTTTGATTATCTCTGATAGCGAAGCTGGTGATGAAGAATCTGATGGTGATGAAGGTTCTAATGGTGATGAAGATTCTGACGCAGACGAAGAAGGGAACAAGTCTGATGAAGATAATGAAGGATCAACTAAGAAGTAGTCTTTATTTCTTTCTTTGATTCTTTGTAATACTTGTACATTTATTCATTCTTTCTGTATATTTGTGTTTCTTTCATTTTGACCTGCATTCATTAAAACAATTCTTCCTTGCAATACAGTTAATCAATATAATCATTAATTTTTGAATCTTTGAGTAAATCTATCATATGGAGACAAATAACATTTTCTAATTTCATACATTCCCATACTTGCCTCTGTTATTTGTATCCAAATGAGAGATTTTATAAATTTTTCTTATTTTATGCCTCAATTTCGCAGTTAATTATGCATAATTTCGCTATCTTATGCGAAGTGAATTTTGATTCTTTTCAAAATCTCATTTCTGTGTGGTCTTATTTTGCCTTCCTAATTAAAGGTCTTATTATGCCACTTCTTGTCATTGCGACAAAATCGCAGGACGTCCTTGCACTTTCATGCAAAATCACATTGATCTTGCCTTAACTTTTTCTTTTGTATTATGGCCTCTTCAGGAATGTTGCAACAATATGACAGGTCTAAATATTCTTGCGAAAATAAAGCCCCATGACATTGCCGTCTTGCGACGAAATCGCAGGACGTCTTCGCACTTTCATGCGAAAACCCATTGATCTCGTCTTATCTTTTTCTTTTGTATTATTGCCTCTTCAGGATTGTTGTACAAATATGACAAGCCTTAATAACCTTGCGAATAAAAAGCCTCATGACATTTGCGTCTTAAGACACTTATCAGCTCCCTAATGGAGGGTGTCGCCCTTATCTCCCCCTGGTTGCCCCTTCAAGGAGGCGTACTTCTACCATACAAGGTTAGCTCCTCCCATCCAGTCTTAACAACAACCAGTTTTTTTCGCAGCCTCTTATCCCTTTTACCTATAGGTCTTATGGTTACGAGACTGCACCCTAAGTGGGGTTTTCTTCAGGCCGAGTGCAGTATAAGCCAAGACTTGTCAAGAATGGCAAAGTACGCTTCAAACGTCCATGACACTATTGACTCAACCGTGTACCTCGGCGCCTTGATCAGATCTGCACTCCTTGGGAGAGTCCTTATTACCTTAGTCGCCCAGCCTAAGTCATATGCTTAAGCTGAGAATCCAAGGTGCCTCTCCCGGATGGGCTTTATTGTCCCCAAATATCCATGACTCAGGTTCTGGTGGCGGTGTAGCCTTTCCCTGAGCCATGCAACAGGTACCCCCTTATATGACGTACTTTAGGTCTTACATTTTCCTCTTGTGAAATTGTATTCGCGAACTAGGATGTACGCCATAAAGGTTCGCCTCTTTCTCTTTTGTCATTTTTCTCTGATTATTTTCTGTAAAATTCATTATCTCTGCGAGAGTCTCGCACATCACCATATTTTATTTGGATTTCGCAATCTCAATTTTGTCATTCAATCAAATGTATTTTTGAGAATTTTAGTTATTGCGAGAGTGTCGCAACAACTTAATCATTCATACATTTCTTGTTTTTATTACCTTTGCCATCCTCTGCTTCTTTATTATTTTCTTCTACTGCTTCCTTGGTAGTGGTATGTTCATCATTTTTTATTCTGAGCTAGCATTAGTTTCGCAGCATCTCTTCTCCTTTTCTTTCGATTGCATCGACCATCAACCTCTCACTTCTCTGTGTATCTTTGATTTTGTGTCGCCAATTTTCTTTCTTGTTTGCTCTTCCTTCGCAAGATTCTATCTTTGTTTCGTAACACCTCTTTCCTTCAACCCAATCTCCCTTTATGATTCCTACACCACTGGGGTGAGGGAATTTGATGCACTGGTGAAAAGTTGAAGCTACACCTAGAATCCCATGTAGCCAAGGTCGACCAATTAACACATTGTAGGGTGATTCTACATCAACGACACATAATAAGATTTCAGAAGATATTCCTTTCAATGGAATTCGCATAGTAACCTCCCCTTTAGGCTTGTTAGCAGTACCATTAAAACCATATATCTTATATGTTGATGGTATAAGATCATCATCTCTTCCACCCATGGTTTTATAAGTATGATAAAATAAGATGTTCACAGAGCTTCCAGTATCGATTAGAATTCTATTGATTGCCCATGAATCTTCAGCTTCATCATCCTCATCTTCTTTCGGTTTTGGATTAATTTCTAATTTTACCATCGATGGATTATCATGCATCTCTTCACCTTCGGGAATCTCTTATGCGGTAAAAGAAATAATTTGTTTCTGCCATTCCTCTAGGGGCGAGATTTTCGCAATATTCATAATTTCTCTTTCATCGTTATTTCTTGCGAACACTCTACTCAAAACATTATCATGAAAATCTTCAATTGTGTTATATGAATGTACGATAGAGTGACAGAATAGATTTTTTGCTTTTGCACCAACTTCTATGAAAAATGTTTCATTCTTTTTCATCGTGTTCACTTTGTGATGCTCTGGTGGTGGTGGAAGTGGTTGAGATTGTGGATGCCCTACCAAAAAGTGGTTTAGTTTTCCTTGATCTATCATTCTCAAAATAATTCTTTTTACATTTCTGCAATCATTTGTTGTATGTCCATGAAAATGATGATAAGAACAAAACTCATGGCTTCTGTGGTTTGGAGGTGATTCCGTTCCCATGTTCCATGGTGTTGGTATATTCTCCATCAAAATTATAGCTTCCCATATTTTCTCCACACTTGCATTTAGAGGTGGCATCTTGATTTATTCCCATACTACCTTGTGACCTCCTTGTCCTCTATTATAGTTTTGTCTTTGACCTCCATAAGTTTCTTGTGGTTGATCGAGTCTTTGAATCTTGTTATTTCCACCACGATTGTAGAAATTTTTTTCTATTTCATACTCCTCTCGATCTCGGCTTCCCATAGCCACCTTTTTATGTTGATTGTTACCCGTCACCTTCTCTTGTTGTATTTGAAAAGTATTCACTACTGTGTTTATTTGCTTGGGTAATAGGCTTGCATTCGCTGTCTGTGAGTTGGTGTTCGCAACTGGATATGATTCCATTTCATTTTGCCTTTCCTCTAGAGCAATGTATTCTTCTTGAAGTTCTCGCAATTCAGTCATTGTGATCGTATTCTTAGATCTAAAAATTTGGACATACAATAGGTTTGTTGCAAACATAACATTGATAAATGATAATATAAGATATCTCTCATCTACACGGCCAGCCATTTCGCTACACATTGTTCTCCATCTTTTAGTCAGGTGTTTCAAAATTTCGCCAATCCTCTGTTTTAATCCAAACACATCTTCTATACCAGGTCGCGAAGAATTATTACTTATATATGGCCCTAGGAATGTAGTCTGCAAATGATTGAAGGATGTTATTGTATTCTTTGGTAGACCTTCAAACCATTTTAACGCCTCTCCTGTTAAGATGGATGCGAAATATTTGCATAATACGGCATCATGATTTTCCCATTGTAACATGCACCTCACATAGGCTTTAATGTGTTGAATTGCACAAGTTGTTCCATCAAAAATGCTGGTTAATGCGGGAAAATTGCATTTCGGTGGTATTCCTCCTAATTGTACTTCCCTTGTAAATGGAGTTTTCGCAGCTTCTTCTATTGCTTCATCCAATTGTCTTCTGCATACTTCTCCTCTATTATTTAGCATTCCTCTCATTTTTTCTAATTCTTTCAAGATTTTTTTATTTACACCTGAATCTTGATCCATTGGTCTTTTTAATTTCGCCTCTCTTATTCTGCGTTCATGTCTATCTTCTCTCGTGAAATTTTGCATTTTTTCTTCATTATCCTCATCTCGTCTTCTTCTGCGATTCTCTTCCTCATCTCTATTTTCAATTCGCATATGATGATGCCTTTCATTTTCCCCTCCATGATCTTGTTCATTTCTTATCAATTCCATTCGCTGTCTTTCAGCCATCCTCTGTACTCTATCATACTCCTCATTGAGATTACCGTTATTCCGGTTTTGTGTACGCCTTCTTTCTCGATTGTCGTGATTGTTCTGGCGAATTGTCTCCTGAAGCTCTTGTTCTTCCATTTCCGCTCTCAATCTTTCACGTTCGCAGATTAAACGTGCTTGTTCAACATAATGTCTTTCAATTTCTTCTTCAATTGTCTGTTGATTTCTTTGAGTTTCTCTTTCATGTAAGATTCTTCTTCCTTCCTCTCGATTTCCTTCGCCATCTTGGTCATTTCTTCCCTGACGTTGTTCGTTCTCTTGATTTCCACCATTTTGCCCATTATCAAAAGTTTCATTTTGTGGAACGTAACGATCATCAGCTCTTTCTCTATTTTCGTGATATTCTTCATTAGGACTTGATATTTCTTCTTGAATATTGTTTCCAGCATTGATTGTGGGTGAGTTTCGCCTCATTTCTCTTCTAGTCGATTTTGAATATGATTTTGTAATACTTCTCGATCTTCTATTTTGTAGTCTTATATTCTCCATCCTTAATTCGTGATTTTGCCTTGTTAGATTTGCACGTTCTTCTGTCTCAGCTCTTCTTTCTTCATGTATTCTTCGTCTCAACGTTTCTAACGCTCCAATTTCCTCAT